>NW_009637562.1:6251-38039 GCF_000690535.1 Cariama cristata | reverse complement strand
CCGACAAAGATGCTAAACAGCGCTGGTCCCACTACCGACCCCCGAGGAACGCCACTCATCACTGGTCTCCACTTGGACATCGAGCCATTGACTGCAACTCTTTGAGTGTGACCATCCAGCCCATTCCTTACCCACTGAGTGGTCCATCCATCAAATCCATGTCTCTCCAATTCAGAGACAAGGATGTCTTGCGGGATAGTGCCAAATGTTTTGCACAAGTCCAGGTAGATGATGACATTTGTCCTTCCCTCATCCACCAATGCTGTAACCTTGTTGTAGAAGGCCACTATATTTGTCAGGCATTATTTGCCCTTAGTGAAGCCATGTCGGCTGTCATCAATGTCAGCCAGGAGGATCTGCTCCATGATCTTGCCAGGCACAGAGGTGAAACTGACTGGCCTGTAGTTCCCCGGGTCTTCCTTTCTTCCCTTTTTAAAAATGAGGGTTATGTTTTCCCTTTTCCAGTCAGCGGGAACTTCCCTGGACTGCCATGACTTCTCAAATACGATGAATAGGGGCTTAGCCACTTCATCCACCAGTTCCCTCAGGACTCACAGATGCATCTCATCAGGCACCATGGACTTGTGCACCTTCAGGTTCCTTAGATGGTCTCTTAGATGGTCTTCTCCTACAGTGGGCGGTTCTTCATTCTCCCAGTCCCTGCCTTTGCCTCCTGTGACTTGGGCGGTGTGGCTGGAGCACTTGTTGGTGAAGACTGAGGCAAAAAAGTCATAAAGCGCCTCAGCCTTCTCTATGTCCCAGGTAACCAGGTCTTCTGTTTCCTTGCAGAGAGGGTCCATGTTTTCTCTAGTCTTCCTTTTATCACCGCTGTACCTATAGAAGCTTTTCCTGTTGCCCTTGATGTCTCTGTCCAGATTAATTCTATCAGGGCTTCAGCTTTCCTAACCTGATCCGTGGCTGCTTGGACAATTTCTCTGTATTCATCCCAGGCTGCCTGTCCTTGCTTCCACCCTCTGCAGGCTTCCTTTTGGTGACTGAGTTTGTCCAGGAGCAACTTGTTCATCCATGCAGGCCTCCTGGTGTTTTTACCCGACTTCCTCTTGGTTGGGATGCACCGCTCCTGAGCTTGGAGGAGGTGATCCTTGACTATAAACCAGCTTTCCTGGGCCTCTCTTCCCTCCAGGTCTTTATCCCATGGTACTCTACCAAGCAGGTCCCTGGAGCTGCCCTTGAGCTTCACTTTTGCCACCAGCCCCTCCTTGTCGGTGGGAACAAGGTCCAGCATAGCACCTCTCCTCGTTGGCTCCTCCATCACTTTGAGAAGGAAGTTATCACCAATGCATTCCAGAAACCTCCTGGATTACTTGTGCCCAGCTGTGTCATCCCTCTAAGAGATACCGAGGTGGTTAAAGTCCCCCATCAGGACCAGGGCTTCTGAACGTGAGGCTGCTCCTATCTGTCTATAGAGGGCTCCATCTGCTCCATCTTCCTGGTGGTGTGGTCTGTAGCAGATCCCCCACTATAACGTCACCTCTCCCTGCCCTCCCTTTAATCCTGACCCACAGGCTCTCGGTTGTCTCCCCATCCATCCCCAGGCAGAGCTCCATGCACTCCAGCTGGTCACTGACACAGAGGGTGACACTCCCTCCTCATCTGCCCTGCCTGTCCTTCCCAAAGAGTCTGTATCCTTCCGCTCCAACACTCCAGTCATAGGAGCCATCCCATCACATCTTGGTGATGCCAGTAAAATCATAATACTTTACTGACTAATTAAGGGACTTGTGCCTTCAGGCCACTTTCTACCTTTAAAGGGCAGGAATTGCAGCACTATTAGTGGTGTTAATTAGATAAATAACAGTTTTTTAGCCTGCCTCAAGTCCTTGAAAGAGGAGCAGAAATGGAGGGAGTTAACTGCTGCTGTTTTTTACAACAGAGATTTGTGCAGCAAAGCTCTAGGAATGACTTGCTGACTTACGATCTGCCTCTGTTTGCAAGTTTTATGATGCCACCTAGGATTAACTGATTTTGCCATTAAAGGGAGATAAAATGATAAAACGAAAAAGCAGTCTGTAAATTCCAGCAACAAGGGGTGCCAACCTCTGCCTTTTGTAACGGATGGGACTTGGACATTTTTATGTTCCTCTTTATTTGCAGGTTGGCTCTAGCTGGGGGAGACAACATTAATTGCCAAGATGTAGAGAGAGAATAGTGCAACTAATAACAACGTGAGTTTATAGGAGTGTGGGATGGTTTGGAAAAGCACAAAGTAATTCCTTCATATTAGTCTATCTTAATCAGGTATTAAGGAACCATTAAAAGAAGCAATAGAAAGTTTAAAAGGAATGGAGGAAGGTCTACAACTATTTAAAGATAGGCTGGAAAGTGCAGGTAGCGAAGGCAAAGCAAAAAGTAATGGGATTAAGCTGCACCAGTGAAAATCTAGTATAAATGTTCCCCCCATTCACCCTCCACGCAGTCTTCATTCCTCTCACACGTATGCCTTGAGCATCCGTCACATCTGAGAACAGTCCTGGATTTTACAACCAGCAGTGGAATTGCTTTCAGCCCTACAAAACCTGTGGCTATCTTTCATTGCCAAGTACCTACACCCTGCCATCGGAGAGGTCAGGCACTGCTCCCTGCGTGCTCTGAAGGTGGGCGGCTAACCCCCCACCTTTGCTTGCTGAGGGGCTCGGGTGAGATGTGATGGTGGTGGTCGTGTTATTCAGGAGCTGCAGACCACCCTTTGCACGCTCTGAAGAAGATTCAGTAAGCTGATACTTTCCTCTTGGTGACAGCATTGCTTTTTGTGTTGGTTTTTTTTTTTCCCTTTCAGAAGACATTTAGCAGAAATCTGCTCAGTTATGCCCAGAGTCAGTACGATCATTAAGAAGGAAAGGGACTGGAAATCGGTACACCTCTGACTGGTCGATCATTTACTCTCATTACTGCTTGAATTAACTAGGACAGCAACGCCAGCATGGCAGGAGCAAAACACTGGGGAGTAAAGTGTCAAAGTTTGATTTTTTTTTTTTTTCCCTAAAATGAAATTGGGATGATTTGTGTGTCCCCTGTCCCCTCCCCAACCGAATAAAGGGCTTTATTTCAAGTGAGTAATGATAACTGTCAGCTCTGCAAAATATTCTCTTGCTCACTATTTTCCACTGCCCCAGTCATAATTCAAGGAACTAACTTTGTTTCATAAAAGTAAAATTTTTTGTGAATGGATTATGCTTGGAGTTGAATTTTGAGGCATGAATTGTAGACAGGTTTTCATGAACAGAAAGGAGCTCACAGAGATCATCACTCACCTTGGATAATGTAATTTCTCTACCCTTGTAACCTGAGCTAGGTGCTGAAGGTGGCAGAGAGTTCATATAACTGTAAAACATTCATGATGACCCATCCTATCCAGCCACGTTATCCTACGGACCACCCCTTAGCATGGCCTTAGACACGTGGCATTGCCCATTTTCCAGATGATATCTCAGGGACCTGTATTGTCCTTGGCTGGCTGGTACATGCAGAAGTTGGAATGCTCAGAGGTATCTTTCTGTCTACTCACCCAGATGTTCATAAAGCTTCTAACACTGCAGTATCTTCTTTCTGAGTATTTGACTTTATCCTCCTGCTATGAATTTCCCTTTCTAATTTTAACCTCAGTTTTGATCATAGGTCATTATTTTAATATAAACAATAAATGAGAAAAGATAGATTAGCATTGAAAGAGGCAATCAGTAGTCCAAGTAAGCAGCAAGTAACAAACTGAAATAGTTTTAAGAGATTTTGCATTTGTCGCTAAGTTCAGCTCATAATGTCTTGTTCAAAATTACATTTTTATTTCTTTGAGGAGCGGGAGTCAGACAGATGGGAATGATGTTAATGTGTTATTTTGGGGTCTAGCAAGCCTGCAGTGAATACTGGACATAGATGTCATCAGATAAATTCTGATTTGCACATTTATGTTGCTAAATTGATCTTATAGTAAAAGAGAATTTAGCCTCTTCTAGATATCATATCTGTCTTTAAAGCTAGAGGAGTAAAATGTGACACACTGTTGTCCCTCAGGGCTGCAAAGCATTTCAACTGAAGAACTCTGAATATTAAGTCAGATGGTCCTAAAATGGAGTGTTTGGGGATTTTGCTTTCAAGGCTTTATTATTAGTCAGGCCCTGGTTTCCATGAAGTACCCGAGGCTGCCTCCAAGGTGATATAAACCTTTATTACTTTCCCAGTGGATGGGGCAGTGGAGAAACTCTCTGCAGGAATATATTTACTTGCAATTTGCTTGGTTAGTGTACTGTAGCATGCAATCTTTATTTTTTTGGGAGGGAGGGAACTAAAAGAGTGTGCAGACTCTTCCCGGTGTCTCTCACTCCATGTAGTCGTTAACTTCAGTGCTGTTATTAACCTCTTTCTTTTGGTAGCTTGGTCCTCAGGAGTTCCCTGGGCCCATGTTTGTGCAGTGGGTCCCTGGGGACCCCCGCTTGAGTAGGTATATTATATCGAGATGAGAGCAGGTCTGTCTCACGGGGCCCAGCTTGGCTGGCGTAGCTGATTTCTATTTCTGAAAGCCACTTCCAGTTTATTCCCAGCGGTAACATTTTTGTGGCAGACTTAATGAGGTTTTTCTTACTTCTGGGAAATTAAAAAGAAGTAGTAATCACTTATGCAGAGCTAGTCTAATATATTTTCAGGGATGACAGGAAGAGAGTAGAAGGAAGGGGAAGACATCTAATGTGTTATGAGCTGGTGGGGGAAACTACCAAGAAAATGGGAAACTATCAAGAAAACGAGAAACTACCAAGAAGCAACAAATCCCACCATCGATTTGACTCCTGGCAAAATCAACTCACAGTTCTTGATGTATTTAAGGTTGGACTCGATGATCCCAGAGATCTCTTCCAACTAAATCAATTCTGTGGTTCTGCAATTTAAGAGTTAGCATAAGACCACCATAGGTGGGATCCAGTTTTCAGGAGAAGATGCTAGAAGCTGTTAATCATGTTAAAACACACCTGGAGCAGATACCAGTCCTTCTGAAAGCTTCTTTTGTCACAATTGGAAACTTCACAGAACGAGCTAGAGCAAAACCTAAAGCAAGCAATAGCAAACATTTCTGAAAAAGAATGAATGAACCCAAATCTGATGGTCCTGCAGAATTTGCCCTGGAGAGGGTGAGCTGAGTTACTTAGGTTTAGTTCTTTAGATCTTTAAATAAAATTTCAAGTAGCCATTACTTACAGTTGGTTGGGAGGTTCAGAGGGTGATCTGGAGTGAGTAGCATGGACGTCTTAAATTGCCAAAAGATTGAAGAAACCTAAATATCAAGAGCTGCTGGTAGTGGAGTAGTTTACAGATGGTTGGTTTGAAGTGTAAATAAGAGAAATGTAGTATTTCCTTTAGAGCTTGTGTCTTTCCTTCTAGTTTTTCACCAGGAGGTACCAGCAGGAAGGAAGCTTCCTGCTATGAGTTCTCTAAGTAACATGGGAGTCCGTTATGCTACAGAGCAGTCTTGACAGTATACCAGTGAAATTGATGTAGGTATTACTGCATTGTTAGTAAATGGTTACCAGAGCAGTGTGTCTGATGTGTCTACATGTATACGTACCTTCTAAAGGATCACCGTTTTTGAAGTGCACCATTCAGTGACTCTGGAACAAGGACATATGTGCAGGTAGCTTGTGGTGATAACTTATTAGCACACAAAACCCACAAGATTATAGCAGAGAACCCCCAAAATGCAAGCATGAGATGCTACAGAGGCCTTGAGAGTGCGAGGCACAGAATGGTAACTACTTGTGAACACGTACCATGAGTGGTCATTACTGGTCCTTAAAGGATGTAACCATGGACACTGGATAAAGTTGATTTTAGGTATAACAAAGAGAACAAAGAACAAATATCGAACATACAGTAACTCTACCATATAGAGTAACACTTGATGTAACACGGAATTTATGCACCAATGAGGAGAGAGGAAGTAAGAAAACTGTTAGGAAAGTCATAAAAATAATCTGCGCAGATTCAAGAGTGAAGAGGAAGAAATCTCATTATCAGCGTTATAATCCTTCTGGTGAGGAGTGTGGGATGCTGCTGCTGATGTAAGGACATTCAATGAAGGGTGAGCATAACTCCAGAAAAATGGGTAGCTGTGAAAAAGTTTTGCATATATGGATTTATATTATATCATCATTGCAAAAAAGCTGTTATAATTGGATGCTTTGAACTATAAATGTTCGTACCATTGTAATTGGACTAATAAACATTCTTGGATTAGACTGTCAAGACTTTAATTAGGCTATCAATAAATTCTTGGCCCTGTTTCTTTGGCTCCAATCTGCATGCAACAATATGTATGATGGATAAAGGGCCTTTGTGATCTTCCAGAACAAACAGAGAAAGTGGCACAAGTGGTTGTTAAAGCTAGATATTTTGTTTCTAATGAAATAGTTAAAAGAAGTTATTCTTGAAAATGTTAATACTTATGATTGATTCTTCTAAAATAAGGTGATTATAAGGCTAGCCAGGACGAAACATCTAAAACAACCTAGTGAAGACTGTCATCCAGGCCAGCTAACAAGGAGCTACTTGACTGTAGAGAGCAAAATTGGAAGATAAAAGAAAAAACAACAAGCTTTATGAAAGTTTGGGTAGTCAGACAACTGTAATGGGTCTCTTGAGTATATACTAAGAGTGCTGAAAGACTTATAGGGAACAGATCCCAATGCCTTCATATCTTGATTGATCCTATCTGCTAAAGCTATTTGATAGTAGAGGTTTTAAAATTGAACTACACATGAATATTCAGGATAATGTGGAGGACTATATACCTTTCGGCAACTGAGGAAAAATGGAGTATGGGTAGTTGAAAATCTTTTAGCTGGACTGAATAAAATTCTCTTAGGTGGACTGAATTTCATTCCAGCTGATCACTATTGCACCACTTTCAGCAAAGAATCTGCAAATCCAGCTGTAGAAATTTATTTTAGAAATATAGCCAAAGTGAAGCAAAAGGGCTGGAAGCAACTGGCTTTCAGTGGAGATATAGTCCTCTCTGGGCAGAAGTCATGAGAATGACTGCATGTTTAGGTAGGTTTTCAGTAAAGGAAGAGACAAGGATTGGTTCAAATCTGCTTGAGATAAGGATCCTGGGAGGATTTTTGCTTATGAATCTGAAACATCTGGATGCTGGTTTTCAAAAGGGAGTCAAAAAATGGGCTCCTAGTTTTAGTAAATAGGTAAGAAAATAAGAAAGGAGGAGAAAATGACCTCCCAAAGCTTGTATTGGATGTCTTCTAGCCCAGTGACGTTCAAACATGGTTGCAGATCGAGCAAAATCTGATTGTTTTCAGGCAATAAGAAATTGTTCTTCCTATTCAGAAAGATACAGGTGTATTGTACAACCAAGCTCATTGCTGAGTTTTAGTTAAAACTGATTCTGATGTACAAGCTACTTCTGAAGTAAAAAACCAAAGCATCTTTTCAAAAAAAAGAAAAAAGCTTTCAGGTAATTTTAAAAAAATGATTAATGAAAAAGTCCAAACTGAAGTATTTCATGCTTGGCCTTCTAAAATTTTGAAAATTTCCCAATATCCATTTCTTAATTTAGTTTTCTGTTTCAAATGATAATTTTCAGAAACTTTGTTACAAGAATTGATGTTTTTTCATCTCTCCTTATCACAGAGGAGAATTCAACAGGTAGCTGAGACAGGTGGACAGTGCCTCTCCCATTGCTAACTATGGAGTCCAAGAGAATGGAGAAATAAAATTCACCTTGCTTCCTTTCCCTGAGTTTCCAAGGTGTCAGATCATGCTCTGAGACAATAATTAATAAAGTTGGCTTCCTCTTAGGAGGACAAGGAGTTTGCAGTTGAGTTGCTACTCCCTTGGGGAAAGCACCTTGCCAAAGATGCGCCAACTGCCTTGCGCTCTGCCACGCTCCTTTCCTAACGTGGATGTAGCCTTTGGGACCCAAAATGCCCGACGCTCCACCAAGCTGCATTCAGTGTTAGAGTATGGCAGAAGTCCGCATTTTTACTTTCAGGGCTTTTATGAAGTCCTGTGTGATTTGCAACAGCAACTCCCTCCTCTTGAATCTGCATGCTTATTGCCTTTTTCTATGGATTTTGAGGAGGGAAACCTTTGTCTAGGGCCATACAGCCACAAAAGCTCAGCGAAATACTGGATCATTCTGCTTGCATAGCTGTGCATTGTGTCGGTTATAATAATCGTATTTTGTAGCAAATAATATAGTAGTACACCATGTAAAAGTATAGTGCTCGCCTTAGAGAAGTATTAAGCTACAAAAGTTGCTTTGGAGCTTCCTGTAGACTTTTGCAGGATGGGCAATAACGTCCTGGGACTCCGTAAATTCTGGGAGCTACTCATTTTAGCACTTCAGTGCAGAAGGTGAGTGTGTGCGGACTGATTTTAGCATCTCCAAGCTCTCCTTTCCTGCAGCCCGTCATCCTCTCCCCACCTGCTGTCAGGTTTGTGGTGGTTTTTGGCATGTGGGTAGTTAATGTACCTCTCTTGCCAGCAGAAATGGTGAAGTATCCCATTTAAATCTGGCAAAGTGGCAGTGAGATTTGACTAGGGCTGTTTAAATAGGTGAATGCATATATTTAAAAAAAAAAAAAAACGGGGAGGGAGCATAAGGGCATACCCTTATTTTCTCCTTAAATCTCTTTCCACTCCTGATGGTGAATGCAGAACCACAAGGTTCTGCTGTGGAAGTTTCCCCCACATCTCCACTAGATGCTACTATTGCTCTGTAGAAGTGCATTATAGCAACTATACCAAATTCCTGACCAAACCTCTGTAACTGAGGGTGTGGAGCTCCTTCTGTGTCAAACCCTTCCCCACCACCACCAACGCCACCTCCCCCCCTGCGATTTACTTTTTCGATTGTTACTGTCACATCTAGAATTTACAAAATTGTCACTTAAGAGTAGAAAGTGACAATTTCCTTCTGAATCTCCTAGTTGCGGAGACCTTTCTTGCCCTTTTTCTAAGCACATTAAATGCATCCAGTACATGGTTACACTGTAAAGAGCAAAACAGCAAAAAGTAAGGCTATTCTTTTTAACTCTTCTGTGAATTTATGACTTCAGTCCTGCAAAGAATTTCTAATGAGCTTTACATTCTCTATTATTAGTATGGGGATTAAAGGAATATGTTGTGAAGTTGTTAATTTTAATTTTGGGTTCTCATGTTTTCATCTTTTTGTTGTTGTTTTGTTACATTAGCACTTAGGAAAATTTATTTTAAAGGAAATTGTGTCTCTGCATCTTTTCTCTTGTGTTTGTCCTCCCTCTTTGCCCTCATTTAAGGATACAGCAAAATGAGGAGGGGGGACGCAAGCCTACCTGCCCACTTCAGTCCCATCACACATGGTCATGCCTTCCACCGCACCACCTTCAGCGCTTTACTCATCCAACAGAAAACCAATGCAGAAAAAACCCCTGCAAATCTAGGAAAAAGCTGCAAATCCACTGCTGCAGAGCTGAGCTGTGTGTTAGACAAACACTAGAGGCAAGGCACAGGGTCCCATCCTTCACCTCCTTGGGGGTTTTGCTCTCCACTGGCATTTAAGGAGCTGCAGCTGTTGGCTGGGGACAGTGGGAAGCAGCTCCTGGAGCAAGGTAGGGAGGAGTGAGCCTATTGCTTTCGGCGCTGTTGACCTGCTAGATAGGCTCAGCCCTAATTCATTGTAAAACTGCTGAGTTTTATCTCACAAGCTTGACTTCTACTCTGTTTCCTTCCATCTGATTAAGAGACCTTCAATAAAACATGCTAGTGCAGAAAGTCATGAGTAGGCTTTCAATCTGCTATCACACTGGGGAGTTTAAGGAGCGTAAACCATCCATATATCCTGCTGAATGGCCCAAAAATTGTTTCAGGCTGTCTGCAGGTTCAGGAAGGTGATGTTGCACTGGTTATCCTTAAATCACAAATCAATGGCTATCTCTGCAACTGAAGCACTAGGGAACAGCAACAGCTTCTCAGGTTGTTCAGGGACTCAACACGCAGAGACATACTGGCCTTAGCAGGGTTAAGTTGTTTAAAACCCAGATTGCATTCCTCTATCAGGATCTTGCTGGATGGCCTCAGCCTAATCTTGCCGCACCAGTCTTTCCTTTGTTATCGGTGTGTGCAGTGACCAGGGAAAAGGGCTTGTAGGCTCAGCTGAGTGCGGCACAAGTGTTAATTAATAATAGACAACTTATGCCGTGGAAGAGCTGGCTGGTTGTGTGCAATTTCGAATGTTCTTTTCAAAGGCCAGAAAAGATGTACACCAGACCTTTCATCCAGCTCCTCAGAGGACGGTGGTTGTTTCAAAGCTGTTAAGCAACTTTGGACAAAAGCCACAAAACCTCTCCCTCAGTAGCCATGACTACTTACTTGTGGTGTAAAGCCTGTGGTTAGCACGTATATGCTTTCAGAGGAAAAATGCAACTTTCTCAAAGCAAATCCTGATGGCTTTAGTTCCTAGTTATTCTAGTTATTTCTGCATGCGCTATTTAAAAATGTTTATATACAATCTAATTAATCCAAAGTTGTTCATAAATTTTAACTATCTGTAGTAATAACTCAATAAATTGGCTTGACCAAGCCAACTGTATCTCTTGAAGAAATTATTTAATGTCTGGTAGCATTAGTAGAGAAGTCATGGGCAGATGTGATTTGGCAGATTGATCCTTGGCTGTGGTGGCCGCGACGGAGGTGGGCAAGCAGAGCAGCCTGGGAGCGCTTGTCCTACCCCAGCCCAGGCTGTCCTGGCTCTGCCTGAGACTTTCTGTGGCTGACAGAGAAGGGTCACAGCAGGATCATGACACTGAACTGTCTTTCGAAATTAGATGCCTGTGGGATCTCTTTCCCAGGAAAACCATCCAGGGGAAAAGACATAGGTTTCATGGCCATCCATGCTGCAGGAGACCTTGGTACAGCTTTCTTTTCTATCTGAAAGGTTTTCAACTCATGCCTCCAAGAAGAGCGCCTTCACCAGTAGCTTGGTTTTCTCTGCTTCTGCCTGGAAGCTTAATTTCCCTTGTGGGTAACCTTAGTATGAATATTAGTTGATGGTCACCACCACAGTGGTATCAAAGTCATTCAATTTCCTAAATTCTTTTCAAAAGGACAGACAAAAATACACATGTCAAAGAGTTCTGCTGGGTTACCAGCCCAAAATAATTAGTATTTACCGAGGTGAGAGAAGTGCTGAGCATGACCGTACTGCTTAGCGCACTTCCTGGTTCCACCCTGTAGTAACGAGTTGCACAATGGCTCTGGCATGAACTCAGGAGCATGTCACAACACCTTCCTTTCCTCTCTACCACAACTCAGCAGGCGTGAACCAAAAATGTGGACAAGTTTCTCTGCTTACATGTTGTATTTAGGAAACACGTTGAGGTGTGCCTTGTCCCAGCTTAAAATACGAAAAGTGTTAAGAACCCTTCCATTTTTTCCCTGTAAGACATTCATTCCTATTTTTGCTACCTGGCTGAGAAGCCAGTTCTCTTCTGACTGCTCCTAGGAAAAACCTATGCAAAACTGCTGGATCTCTTCCCATAGCCAGTCATTTACTTCCTTCAGAAGATCGTAAAATGAAAGAAATAAAATAAAATAGAGTAATTCAGAGATGCTCTTTCATATCAGAAACAATTCCCTTTTCTCCTCCTCACTGCTTGTCTCACCTGTGTCTGATTGCACAGTGCACGTGGTTGTCTGTTCGCACCGAGACCAGCGCAGCTGCGGTTGCAGAACTAGCCCATACACACCCAACTGCCCCCAAAACAACAATTTGAGTGATTTTGGAGACCGTGCCTTGGAGCTGCAAACCTGTGAGCCTTTTTCAGATTGTTGTTCTTTTGCTTTTACCGAGGATTTTACTGGGTGTAGCTGTTCCAAATCATCCCAGAGGGCTTTTTATACAGGGTGTAAATATGATAAGTAAAGACTTTGATATTTTGAGGTTGTGTGCTTTCCTGTAGCTGTTTTGCAGGTATAATTTTCATTTGGTTTGGTTTACTTTGTGTCAGGAATCAGAATTGGATGGGAATTTCATTGCTACAGATGGTGACTTGACAGAAAACTTTGATCTAGTACAAATGGAACAGAAATCTCAAATTATGCCCACAGGCTACAAAGAAGAGAATCCAAACCAGTAATGCAGCAGGTGCTGGCCATTTGTAATTCCTGTTCCTCATTCGGGTTATATCAAGCATCCTATCAGATCTGGGACTTGTGCAGCTTTGGCTCTGATGTATCAATGTCAGCAATACTTTTACCTTCTCTAAAAGGTAATATCTCTGCATATAATTTAACTAGGGTTCAACCTGAATGTTGGTCAAGTCTTTATTAACTTTTATTTGTCTGTCCTTTTATAACAGATCAGTTTTCACCCAAAATGAACATATTAGGTTTTACTGGCACCTCCACTTAGGATCATCCTAATTTAAAAGCCTTGACTGCAAACTTAGCAACTCTTGGCTCTGTTATTTAGAAGCCATGAAGTATCTTGATGGTCTTGGCTAGCTTGCTGTTCCCTCCTCATGAATTAAAGTGGAAGTTTGAGGTTAATTAAATTCCCTTGAATTTGCACAGGAAGTATATCTGCATATTATCAAGGTAAAGGAGAGCAACCCAAAGCTTCCAGGAAATCATCACGTTATTGACTTACGACTAAACTGGTTCAAGTAACTATGTAACCCTTTTTAAAAATTTTCTAGATAAAGGAGCTGTGATTGGTCTTATGGTTTTCTTATGTACCATGGTCAAATGTGTAGTGCTTTCCAAAGCAAGGGCAATATCAGTCTTGATGCCTCACTGGAGTTTATTTTAGATGGTGAAGGTAGTAGATTTGCAAACTTCAGGTTAGCTATGCCACATTTTTGGTATGGAAGAATGGAATTTTGTGTATCAAGGTTCACTCCATGGCAGATAATATTTGCTCACAGTTGACCTCAGTGATAATAGTGGAAAGTTTCTGAACGCTGTGTTTTGTTTAGAAGTCCCCTTATGCCAAGAATTCTTTCTCACTCTGGTACAAAATAACATGTTTCATTTAATAAATGAAAAGAGAAGTCTATGAGGAAATATTTCGACCATTTAGTTTAACTTCTAACAAAAAGAGGCAATAGAATGTATCTGTTTAAAACAAAAAATAAAACTCTGTTTTGAAAATATTTAGATATAAAAATTTCTGTGATCATTTGGAAGTACGACCACTCGAACTGTTAAAATATATGAATCTAATCTTCTGCCTTAATTTGTTTGATGGCTGTTCTTTGGGCCTTCTCACAGATTTATTGACTAAAATTGAGGAGTCCAATGCAACAGATAAATTCCTCATACTGGTATTTATAGATCATGATTAAATCTTCTTTTGACTTCTCTTTGGGTTAAAATAAGAAGACTGAAGTCTTGGATTCTTGCCATGTGAGGTAAACTTCCAAAACCTCTCATTTATCAATAGGGTTTTGAACCATATGCATCAAGACAAGATGGGGTTCGCTGTTTGTTATCTCTGCCATATAGTTACAGACAAATCTGTGATTCTGTGATATGTATGATTTTGTGTGTCTCTGTATTTAGAGAAACGCTGTTTGCTTTATCTTCTCTCCTAAAGATTAGTGTAAGTCTTTATCAGTCATTGCTCCTTTTTCATGTTCTCCCCTGCTCCATTCTTTGTTTCTCCTGCAAGTTTTAGTGAGGGTATGATGGAAAGTTTTCCTTCCTCACATCACCAATAAACCCATGAAACCAGCAATTAATCCTTGTGGGATCCTGCCAAAAATAGTCCTGTTCAATTCTGTGTCCTTTCTGCTTTACAGCGGTATTTCAAGAGCAGCCAGGTAGCTATGCAGCAGCTGCCATGATGATTTTTTTGTAGTACCAGTTGCTTTATTGAACTACCCATGATACTTAATCAAAACATTCTGATAAGGGAAATGCATGGATACTTCAGTTACAGATACTTGCATTTTCCACCACTCCTATGGAGTGTATGGATATTGCTAGGTCAGCCACAGAGCAGAGGAAGCTGAGGTTAAGCTGTGTGAAGTGCATGGGAAGACTGTGCCTGGGAGAGAACAGAAATTCCGTCTTGTTTTCAGTCTCATTTCCCAGTCAAAACCAAGATCCTCCTACTTAGTAACTGAACCTGTGTCCGGTACAAAAGAGGCATGGACATACCACAGAGAGTGCAGACAAGGGATACAAAGGTGATGAGGGGACTGGAGCATCTCTCCTATGAGAAAAGGCTGAGAGAGCTGGGTCTGTTCAGCAGAAGACTCAGAGGGCAACTCATCAGTGTCTATAAATACCTGAGGAAGACAGAGCCAGGCTCTTTTCGGTAGCAAAGGGCATAAATGGAAACCCAGGAGGTTCCCTCTGAACATCAGGAAACACTTTTTTACTGTGAGGTTGACCAAACACTGGCACAGGTTGCCCAGAGATGTTGGGGAGTCTCCATCCTTGGGTGTATTTAAAAGCTATCTGCAGATGGTCCTGGGCAACTGGTTCTAGGTGGCCCTGCTTGAGTGGGGGGGTTGGACCAGAGGATTTCCACAGGTCCCTGCCAACCTCAAACATTCTGTAATTCTGCGAATACCCCTGAAGTTTATTGTATCCATTCTTTAATAATGTAATTTTTCTGTTTAAGTATGTTTGGCTCTTATGTGTGCTCTCTCATACCCTCTGATAAGTAATTAAAGGAATGAAAACTGACGACCCTGGGTTAGAGGCCACCCATTCCTCTGACCTGGCTGACGTATACATGAGCTGTCTTTAGAAAATGAACAGCCTCCCACCCCACAAAACCTACAGAGCAGCAATATTCCCTGCAATATTGAAGTACAACACAGATTTTAGTTTGCGATGAGTTTTTTGATGCAAAGACTTAAAGATTCAGGACAACGTCCTGGCTTGCTCACACCTATGAAATGTGTGCTGTTGACTTTATGACCAGGTTTCAGCCTTTTCGCAGAGATTTACTGGAGGGGGTGTGTGTATGTGTGTAACAGTTGTCTAAGAGGTTTTCATCTGCACTACTTCACTAGCTGAAATTAGTACAATTAAATTGGCTTTGGGTTATGCTGTGTGGTTGCAGCTATGAGGTCCTTCCTGTTTAGACTCAAAGCTGCATCTCATCGAGGTATAATATTCTAACACTTACCTGAAATACGTTCATGAAATCTGGTTCTCCACAATAGAAGCTCCATCTTGGAAAACGACGAGTCCTCCAGCCATGTCCCACAAGGAACCACCTCTACCATGACAATGCAGTAGCCGGGCTACTTATGCATGCAAAGCTAAATATGTGTATGGTGCAGGTCTGGAGTCTGGGTCCTGGCAGAAACTTCGGGTAAAATCAAATGCTTTGTAAACTGCTTTGCTTGTGTGCTTGTTTTGTATTGCCTCGTATGCAGTTAATTTGAAAGAGATAGGGAACTATAGCTTTTTAATCATCCTAGAGATAATTTTTTTACCCTTGAACCTTCCCCAAATGAAGTTAGGTTTACTGTCTCCACCATAGCCTCATATTGCATTTTCAGCTTAGAAAAATTCTCTGATATCAAAGTTAGAGCCAGACAGAAACTTAATTTTCTCTATAGATTTGGTTTTGCATAATTGTACTGAAGAATTGAATACATTATTCGCATGATATGGTAGCCATCCTTTCATAGACAAAAGGCCCCAAAAGCCAGCTAATGAAGACGAGGGTTTGTTAAATTGCTACTGTGTTCAAGTAGTGCCTGGTTTTCCAACATGGTCCCATTTGTCACGTGTGTATGGTTGCAGTCCTGTAAGACAGAGGGCATTTCTTCCCAGTGCTTTCCAGTGATCACTTGCTACTTGCGACAGAATTTCTTCTTTGGACGTTTATTGCTACTTGGAATCTGGGATTTTATTGCAGATATGGGAAAGAACTGTCAAAACCAATGTGAAAACCAAATTATAGAGGGCGGAGAGATGTTTTCTGAGCAGTCGAGAAGCACACACTGTGGAGAACAGCGCAACAAAGGATAAATCATAGTGAATATAAGCATTAAAATAAAAGCAAAATATCACTTGAGGTTTCCCAGGGAAGTGAAACAAGAAAATGTGTTGGAACCAGTAAAGGAGACTGTAAGGTCAGCGATGTGTCTTATTCAGTGAGTCTCTGCTATTTATTATTCAGAAGAGACTATGCAAATGGTTGGCATTAGCATTTTAACACATAACCATGTCGAGCTACTTGAAAAGAATACAGTAAAGCCTATGAATCCAAAAAATAGTTTTTCTCATCATTCACTCTTATCCCATTGGATCTGGTATTTGCAAATTATTTTGCACAAACGTGGACAGGAGAGAATGTCTAGTATTGGAAGTTGTCATGATGGAGCTGTTTTTCCCAAGCTGTGCTACGAAAGGTATTTGTTTACTAGGAGGATGTTTATCCTTAAATGCTTGATATGCAGTTGAAAGATGAATCAAAAGTCTCAGTGGATTTCCTAGTGGACAGATCCTTACCTCATAGACGTGACAAAAATCCTACAAGGGATGACATGAATTAGCCATCTTGCCAACAGTCTTGTCTGAGAATATCAAAGCTGCAGACAAAAATATCTGTATCACTATAAATTATTTCTATAAATTTTCGTAGTCCATACAAATTCCAATCTTATAAAGAAATGTAGAATAATGGTCTAGTACAACCAATTCAGAATAATTCCTCACTTCTTACATCAGTTTAATGGAAAGCCTACCTTAGATACAGAAGTTGCGCTTGGTTTGAGAAAACACAAAAATCCTTGTTTTAACCACATTACATAGGTACTGCAGTGTACTTGTAGAGGAGATGGTTTAAAAAAAATTCACAATCTATTCCAGTTTTTGGAAGGAGAATAAATAATATATCGGCAGGTATAAAGCATAGGTACATGCATGTAGTTTTAACACACGTAGAGTTGGAATTTAACTACTGTACAGGTCTTACAACATCCCTTTAAACATATTGTAAAACAAATGCAGAAATTGTGTGGAGAGCAGACCGCTAAAGGAATGGAGATACACAGCTCTTAGCCACAGTATTGCAAATCAGGATGAAATTACTTTCTATGGTCTGAAAAAAGTGTTTGTATAAATCCATTGCTCTGTGCTGATTAACTCAAAATACAAATTGTTGAGCTGGCCTTTATTTGCATTAACCAGTAAGCATTTTTCTTGAAAGATCAGGAGTTTAGAAATGCTACCTGGTACTTGACATATTGCTGTCACAAGAAAAAAATGCACTTTTAAAACACAAAGCAGGGCCCTCCTGAAAAATCTCTAAATGTCTCAGATGATGAAAGTTATAATTTCTGAGACGAGGAGTGGGATCAGCAAGCAGACACTGAGAAGAAGCTGTTCAAAGTGGTTGCCCTGTCATGATTTCAGATATGACTCAAGAAAGGACAGAACAGCTGACCTACATCTCTCTGACTTTAAGTATGTTGACGAGTAGTTTAGATAAACGAGGATAAAACTCCTTTAATCTGCCAGAATTTTATTTGATTTCTTGATGTTTTAAGAAGAATTCCTTCTCTTTCGCTCTGACTGTTAAAACTAAGTTGCCTAGGTAACACAGAAAAGGAAAACTGTTACCATGCATCCGTGGTGCTCAGTGAGACTTGGTGATCTGACAAACAAATGTGGTCCAAGGAAAAGCAGCCTTTCATTGTGTGGTTAGATTTATTCTGCTGGGTGCTAAAGTCTGCAGAGCTGCAAGATAAAAAAAGGACAGAGAAATCACCCTTCTTTACTCCAGCATGGCTTTTATCTCACCCTAAGTAGGAGAGTCTTAACAGCCCCATTTTCCTTTGTATTACAAGTTCTTTTCTACGGTTAATCTCCTTCTAATTTCTTAGCAGTTGTTTAACCTTCTTTTTTCATGACACGGAGGAAAATCAATATAAAAGCTTGATAGTTGAAATTCAGTTTTATTTTTGGAAAAGCCTTTTAAAAAAAGGGTAAATGAGGCTGTAGGTTGAGGCTGAACACCACCCCATCCTTGCCATGCTTTATTTTTAGAAACTCCTGTTCTGGGTTTTGCTGTTCGTACCTCAGATCCGATCTAATTGTTGAAGACAAAGAACTGCTCTGGCTGTCTCTCAGAGGGATAATCTCTTATGCTGAGAAAATCTTTAGACTTAATTAAGACAGTTTTATCATTCCTGTGGACTTCCAGAGTGGCACAAAAAGGCCCTATTAATGCTCAGAAACTCTCGCTATTCTAATCCAGTGATATTAAGCAGAGGTTTATTTCAATGAAGGTAACAACCGTCTCCAAGTGGGACTTGTTTTGCACAGAGCTGTGGATTATTCCTGTATCTTCTCTAGAGATATGACTCGAAAACTTGCTGTACAAATAATTATTTTTACACTTCGAAAGTGGTACTAAATTCAAGACCTCAATTGAACTGTCACTTGGAAAGTATAAATATCCTCTGAGTTTACTTCTTATAAAGCTTTTTTATTTTTATAACTATTTAACAAGAAATGTAAAGATATGCATCTGATCAAACAAAGCCCCCTGATGTTTTATGCAATGTGTCTGCCTTTGAATAGAACAAAAAATAGATCTGAGAGTACTTTAATCTGTTGAAAGCAGAACTGTACTTACAGTATGCATCAGATCTCAAGTGTTTGAAGTGACTTAGGATTTTCTCATCTGACTTGACATTGTTTTACTTCATTGTTCGTGTATTTAAGATAAAAGGAAATCATTACTATTTTAAAGTTAACACAAAGAAAGTAGTCAGGATCGACACTAAAGGTTTCCAATTCCTTGTCTGTAGGTTTTCTGGATGTTCTTTTTGAGCAACTCTGTGTATACTTTTTATGTACAGTTATATATTTATGTTAAATTACTAGTATACTACATCCTGGTACTAAAGAGCTGGAGGACAGTCCTGTATAAACATCCAAAACTCTTTCAGGTCTTCACTTTGGTTTTCAAATTTGGGTTTGGATTCTTGCAATTCTTTGGATTCTGTGATGATTACTAGTGTTTTCTGCTCTTGACTGGCATTTACACACCAATTGGGCAAGAAGCACTCAGTAAAAAGGAGAAAAGTACAGACTTCAGAAACTTGCTTTTGGTTTGAGATTGCTCAGCAATTCTTTTCCAGTAATTGGTGTCTATTTTATTGCTTCTCAAGAAAAGGAATTTGGAGGCCTTTGCCTTCCAACTTACCATATGGAACATCCAATCACTGATGCACAGTTGTGAGATGTTTTTACAAATTCACAGGAGTCTTACTTTCTGAAAGATGGATTTAACTTGTGGGCAGTTTATTTCCAGTCGTTGGTCAAATACCTACCCTATCTCTATTGCTTCTACATCTCCCAGGGATCTAAAGCCAAACCTGCCATCTCTGTTTCCTCTCAACCTCTTCTGACTAGTTGTCCTGGTGTAACATGCCACACAAGCAGAAGATCCTGTGCAGCTTCCCTGGTGGCCCTAGGTGTTTGACTCCATGTGACAGTCTAAACAAGTGAGGCATTAGCTTCCACCTTGGTATCCAGCAGCTCAAGTGCAACTCCCATCCTGGATTGTGGCAGACTACTAGCAGAGGGGTTTGCTGGGAGGAGAGTAACAGAAATGGCATGGAGATTGCACTACTGAGGGCTGCAAGAGGACGTGAGGGGAGGCTGAGGTCAGTCTGGTTAAGTTTGCCTGGGACTTGGCTACATCCCCATTAATGTCATCCTGCCATAAACCCTAGAGGAATTGTTGTGTGTTGCCTGTAAGACAGAGCTGCTGTGTCTCCTGCTTTTCTTTTTACATATTTCTTGTGGGTTTGGGTCATGATAAGAACTAGATACACTACTCGTAATGTTGGGAATGTCAGTGTGTCCTGTGTAAGGACTTTCTGACCTACCTCAATGAAAATCTGCTGTAACTTAAGATACTTCAGTAGTTTTGTTCCAGGTCTTCACTAAATTACATGGGTTGGAGAGAGAGAACAGAGAAGTATTGGGGGATGAAAGTTAAGTCAGCTGCAGAATTATGATTAAAAAAAAAAGAATATATGAGGAGCAGTTAAGTTTCCTTCCCTGCACCTTATCTAGGGAAGGAATCCCTGGCTGATCCAGTGAGCTTTACAATTTCTGTTTTGATCTACTTTATCTATTATTACACAGGGTTTTTAACATGGGAATTCTTCCCAATCAAGAAGTAATTATAATCACAGACTGAAACATTTAATGGAACAACAATCACATTTTTATTTACTTTTTATTGCAAGCATATGTTTCTCTCCTGAGTTTTGAAAGATGTTGCTACTTCTTCTTCAATCACAGAAAGGAATGAGCCATGACATTTCTTTTTAATGAAAATGCTGATCTACTGTTTATCTTCATAGAGCTAAATGAAAGTTTCAAAGGCTGACTTGGTTGAATACATCTATGGTTTAGCCTGTGAAATGTAGTGCTTTTGAGAAGTATGATATCTTTTTTCATGTTTAGGTTGATTTTTAAAAGCAGGGGAGAGCTCAGCCTGCTTAGTATTTCATCTCTTCCTGGGTCTTCACTGGCTTGTGACAGATGTTTTTATATGGTAAGAAAACCTGAGTGTTGAGCAGTGAAGCATGTCTGTTAGGGAGGTTTAAAATAATCCTTTCCAGCCAAAAGGGAAGAAGTGTTCAGGTTTAAAGAAGGGGATGGGTCATCCAAGATGCCAATTCCTGTGTGGTTTGTTGTTTGTTTTTATTTCCTATTTTTTAATAGAGAGACAAAACCTGTTTTTCACAGCTCTCCCTCAATGAGCAAGAAAAATTTGGTTATTCTCTCCCTCTGCTTCCAAAAGATCATGTCCCTGACAGCTCCCTCTCCTATCCTTCTCCCCTGCTGATGCTTCTTGGAAAGATGGTGGGGATCAGAAGGGTGGCAAATCCATCCTCTGTCCAGATGCCCCTTTTAGCTGAACCAGCTCTGGACCCTTTGGGAACTGGGACACCCCAAGCCATGCTCTTTTCTTCGTGTCTCCCTACACCGTACCTCACTGTGCATATGGAGGCAATGGCAACATCATCATCTCAGCTCCTCTAGCAGTGACATCAAATCTCTCAAATGAGCCAGTCTCTTTAAGATGCTCATAGTTAGTTTAAAAAAGAACATTTAAGTGTTTGGCCGTAGCTAATATTCCGCTGCTTGCGATAATGTAGCTGAATACATTAGTGCAACAGCATTTGCTCAGGGACCTATGTGAAGAGTACTATTTAATACCTAATGTTAGCTGGCTCAGTTGTTCACAGGGAGTGGGTTTTCAATAAACAAAACATTTACCATGATAATGATACAGCAGATGCACACTGTGCCAAATGACTGTTAAAAATAATTTGTGGTTGGCATGGGAAAATTGCCATTTGTAAGTTGCATAACAATACTACTTTTAATGGTAGGTACCCAAAGTACTTGAGATTGCCTGGATTCTGTTCAAATAAGTGCTTTCATAGCCAATTATAAAATATTAACTGGAAAGGTGAAAAATAAATTATATGTTTTTTATCCTTCTGGCTTAAATTTCAAAGCTTCCACACTTAAAAAATTTAACAAGAATAAACTATAGCTTTAGAAGTCTTATAGAAGTTTTAAAAAATAACTAATAAAGTCAGTGCAACAGAGACAATAATCCCTCCTGCAAGTTCACAATCCATCCCTCCCTCCTATTTCAGTGTCTTTCCATTTAGAAACTGTTTTTGGTGTAGTTTAAATTCTTTCTGAACCAATTTAAACCAAGCGTAATACCTTTAAAGGAACATGCAGGTCTTAGTATCTCTTTTTATTGGTCCAAAATATCTCATTGAACTTAAACCTTCTCATGCAAATAGGTATGTCATGAAAATTTTCAGACTTTTAAAATTCAAAGAAAAACTTGTTTTTCTAATTTTTCAGTCCTAGCAGTGTTAACTTGCTTTAGGTGATTTCAGGTTTTGCCTCTGTTGTCCACACAATGATAAATGTTTTCCTTCCTTTTTGTTCTTTCCTCTTCTCTTTTCCTATATTAAATTTTGCTGTAGTAGATTTTATTATTTGTGTTCGTTGTCAGGGTAGCTTTTCCACTAGATGTGGTTGGAAGCAACTAGAATGAGATTCAGCCAGGCTGGGTCCCTTGACAGCCATTTTATGAACACTGTACTTTCAATCAATGATGCAAAGTTACAATATGATGGCTTTTTAGATGGCAAGCAGAAACTTACTAGTTCCTTGAAGATTTTTCCTTTGCTGGAAAAATATGAGCAGTATAAGCATACAAGCAATGTAGCTGTGTGACCACTTTTCCCCCCTCATTTACTGAATAATGAGAAAAGAAAGCTCCCCCACCTTTTTGAAATGTCAAGCTATGGTTTTTTTCATCCTACGAATCTCCAGTTATGGTATTTTACAATTCCTGGTTTATGTAATTGTTGCCAGCTAGAATGAGACAACCTATTGTACTTTCCTGCTTATTTATCTGCTTTCTGCTTCACTCCTGACATCACATCCATCAACGCAATAATTCACATAGCTTCTTGAAAATCAGAAGACCAACAACAGAGACAGGCTTGGCGAGGCTGGACATTTCCTAGTTGCATCAGGATTTAATCAACACACCCAAAAGGGGTAGGTCACCAGAACAGTCAAAGAGTCTACACATATGTAGACCAAATAATAAGGTACGCTCCCCTTTAATGGTAACAAGACAGTACTTACCTATGTAGTAGTACGTATGTGGGACAGCAGCATGATCTGTTCTGCCCCTCCAGTTCTGAAGAAACAACTGAGTGGAGTTTGTTATAGTTTTAGATACCCAATCTAGAGGAAGCTCCACCTTTGTGGTTTGTATAGTCAACTTTTATACATAGGTGAATTATGTGACTCCCTACTCAAGGATAATTGATTTGCAACAGAAGGTTCCTCTTTTTTTTTTGATAGCATGCACATTCAAGCTGCTATCCATCAGTGTATATTTTCTTAAACAACCTGCTTCTCTTTTGACTACCCGTTTTGGTGTAGTTTTCTTCAGATATGCACCAATACTCTTTGAAGACATGATTGTCTTCCTCCTCTTTCCAGATGTGGTTCCACATGGCCTTAAAACATTCTCGTTCATGCGTACAGTCTTACTTCAGGATTTCCAGATTTCTCAGCCCTGAAGATTCAAATTACATAAGCAGAGATAAAAAAATATTTTTTGGTATAGGTACGTATATTATAGGTATATAGATACAGATTCTATAGATATTTATTATATTACACATATAATACCTTTCTAAGTACTTGTCACTCACATCTTAACAGGCATCTGTTTTTGGCAATGTTAATGGTACTTATTAGCTGCCTTTATTTAAATTTATTTAACTTTCTTCGGACTACAAAACCCTTTCATAGGCTTCCTGCTTAACCCGTTGTGCTCAGTTACAGCAGCCATCTTGCTCCTCTGTCTCCAAGAGCACATATAAACCTACCACCAAAGAGATAGAGGAGATATTTCAACTGCATGGCTTTACACGTAAGTGTAAATAATATAGCTAATTATCACCAGTTTTGCTTATTGTCTCTAAATAACTCCAAAGGAAGAACTTGAAAAAAGTAAAAGTGCCTTTTGATTGGACAGGTTCAGTCAGTTTTATGCAAGATGGCACTTCACTGTAGATATAGTCCCACTGCAAACCATGGCAAAACTGCCAGACCTCCAGACTACAGTCTAACTTGCAATTAGTAATATACAAACAGCAGTTTCATCACAAGAATTTGGCATATGAAGTCTAGTTTAAAAAGTCTAGTTTTGTGGGCTAAGGTAGTAATCCAAAGCAGTACTGCTGCTAGAATCTGACCTCACTCCAGTAATTGTTGCTAGCAAATATGTATTTCTAATACGCCCGTATTGAATATACACATAGCACGTGTTATTGCTTTTCTTTTATGTTAAATTGCTTTTCTTTTACGTGAAGTTTTGTACTGGTATTTGCTGCTGTCATGCAGTAAATTATCTTTCTGCTATAGATTAACAAAGCTGCAATACTCGATGCCATGGGCAAATCGTGATGTATCTACACTCATAGATCAGGATAGCAATGAATGATGACTGCTTTGCAAAGCAGAATGTCAAATTGATTACATATTGCAGTAGTTGGACTAGAAAGCATCATACTAAAAAGACATAATACTTTATGTTATTTTGCCCTGGGAGAATATTTTTTTTACAGGTGAGGTAGGGGCGATTCTCATGGGTTTAATAGCTCTGCAGATGACATGAACTCAACAGCAAGGTATGCCAATTTCTGTCCTTGTCCAATGAGAAATCACCCGCAGTTTACTGTTTTCATCTTGCTCTAAAACAGTACTTCCTTTCATACAAAGGGTGGTGCACCCCGTTG
This sequence comes from Cariama cristata, assembly GCF_000690535.1. Classification (NCBI taxonomy): domain Eukaryota; kingdom Metazoa; phylum Chordata; class Aves; order Cariamiformes; family Cariamidae; genus Cariama; species Cariama cristata. The sequence continues at coordinate 13,689 of NW_009637562.1, read as the reverse complement.
CCTATAAGTAGTTGTATGCTGAGCTGGGTATCTTTTGATCTACATAGAGAGAACAAACATAAATCTTAAAGGCAAATCAGGTAGTTAAGGACCTTCGTCATTCTAGTGTGCCTTGCAAGTTCAGGTTAGCCTACACATGTTTTCACTGAGGTCATTGACTAAACTCTAGGGACCTCAGTGGAAGCAGAATGTGACACCTCACTTGAGTGAAGCTAAGAATGGACCAAGACGGCCCTCTGCCTCTGTGACAGCAGGACAATTCTACCATTTCCAAGGTCCTTTGTGCTCCATGAGTCCTAGTTTTTGAAGTTAAGAATATAAATGCTTATCCAGAATCCCCCCAAATCCAGAGAAGCAAAAATTTATTTTTAAGAGAGTTATATCTCTTCTCGCTTTTGGAATACTCTCAAAGTTCCAGCAAATTCCAGAGGTTCAGCTTGCACAATCTCCTGAAGTCCTGGATTTATGCGTTATTTGGCATGCATTGCCTCCATCCTGGTCGCTGCACAAGTAGTCATCTTTGCTCTTACATGATCCTGTTGAGGGTCCGTTAATAGATGGATATGTAAGGTTTTTTTCCTGATGTGATGTAAATTCACAAAAGGATAATGTTAATACCAAAGTGGGTGAAGATTTCTGTCTAAATAAGAAGGAACATTTTCATCCCACCTTTTAACTAATTCCAATAAAAAAATAACAAGGGAAAAATACTTTTTTCAAGTCATCTTTAGTCTGAATTTAGAGTTTTTTGCACAAGATAACATAAAGTATAAGTGAATGGCAAAGTAGCAGCAAATGCCTAGAGCAGGCCTACAGTACATGTTTTATGGAAACGATACGATGCAAACAAGCATCCATAGATGATTAATAACTAGTGGACCTGATTTGCATTTATACACAAAATCACCTTTACACAGTTCTAGGACAACACAGTAATTACAAAAAATCAGTTTTAGGGCTACAACAATGTAAAGGCACCTCAGTGTAAATATAAATCGGGACCAATAGGGTTGTCTTAGTTGGGTTATCAGCCAGAGCCTGAGGTTCAGTACTCATTTTGGCTCTTCTTCATGTTCAGAAGACGTTCCCCAGGGAAATACCAGAAGTGGTTTTTGTAGGTATGGTGGATGACTGTCCCCCACCTCAGTACCAATTTAAATCTTCCATTTGGAGAGTCAGCATGACCCTTTGTTTCCGAAGCTTTCCACAACTCTCACTGAATGTTTACGGCAGCAATATGAATTTGAATGCATCTTCCACCCTTCCCACTGCACCCTTACAACAACCCTATTTGTAAGAGACTTTGTAAGAAAAAATATAAATATAGGTCAGGATACAGTTTAGTCAAAAGATGGTGCTAACGTATCTGTGGAGTTGGTTAACCAAAACTGAGCAGGGAAAACGTAAAATTTGTGATGATGTAAATGTGCTGCAAAGAGGCATACATTTTAAATAATGAATGAGCATTTGTATTTACTATATGACATTGTGAATGTAAACAATTTAATTTTTACAGATAACATTCAGCTTCTGTAAATGGATTATTAGATATTAGCAGCTTAGTGGTATATTTCAGAGCTAAATTGGATAAATGAACATACACTTGCATAGTAGCCTTTGAATTTTGCAATTATAATTCCTGTGACTGGCCTCTCTTCCCATTTAAAAAAGTAAAAACAGCACAGAAAACACCAGAAATATGTAAGTGGGATAAAGAGAGAAACTGTACTTTTTGCCTAACCATATTTGCATGTTTTCTTCAATTTATATTAGGTTAGATTTAGCCTCTAAGATACTGAAATTTTCTAGAATCATCATCAAATGACAATAGTGAAACGTTGGGAGATGTATTTTGCTACTGAAAGTTCTGAAAGTATGATTGGGCAGTGGTGATAGAGATAGAAAGCAAGTAATAGAAATATGAAGATTTCCCAGTTTTGTTAATAAACACGCAAGAAACACGCAAGATTTCTTCCAGCCTGCATGTAGACAAAAACTTCCCAGGTAATTCAGTAGCAGAGTTATTTCCTTGTCTCCTTACTTATGCCATAGTCTTTGAATGTGCAAAAATTGTGAGGTTAGTATGCATATTTTGAGTACAATGCCTGAGGTAAAGAGGGAAAAAGTACTACAAATCATGTTATTTTCCAGCAAAGGAGGATTTTCAATGAGAATGCTATAACCCATGAGTATCTCACTTCATCTGTGGGTTTAGATACAACACAGATTTTGAAATCCTACTAAGTTACAGATTTCCGAAAGAGAAAAGTTTCTCCATAATACTGGAGAATATAACTCTCACTTGTTGGCAGAGGCTTGGAGACTCTCAAATTTACTATGGATTTGAGTTTTCCTACGTCCTTTAAGAATTTTGCTATCAAAAAATAGAGAAGAAAGTGTTGGTATAACTTATTCACTCTGCCACTTCTTCATTTCCCCTGCCTATGTCGCTAAGTTATTCCTGTCAAACAGCAGATCCTTCGGGCTTATAAGATGCTTCTTCAAGTGTACATTTTACTTTTTAATTTTATCAGAATGCACTAAATTTACAGCAATTTAAAACATAATCTTGGGGAAATACTCCTCCCCTCTCATGCACTGCACTGAAGTTCCTTATTTCTCTGCCCAATTCTTATTTATGATGACCAGGAACTGGTGCAGAGTTTCAGTGCTGATAGAAAAAAATAGGGAAATCTTTTATGGAAGAACAGTTCTTCTATATTCCTTTATCCACTTGTATTTTAGGGGCAGTCCTCCTTCCTGACTTTGTGGGCAGTACCCTCCATACTAGTAGACTATTCAGAAATTGTGCCATGCATCGTTTGATTTTACTGTTGATTTTCAAGTTAATGGTTTAAACGGTAGGAGGTGACTTTCCAAGCTCGTTCTCAAGGTGGGATCATGTCGATTGCAGTCCTCAGCAGTGGGAAGTCTGTGGGTAAAAGACGTTCGTTTGCCACCTGTGGGAGGCTGAGGGGAGAAGAGCAAAAGGTGGTAACGTCACCAGCCAAGCCAGTACAGCGGGAGCTGGCAAAGGCTGCGTACTTAAGGATGTACTGAGTTAGGCTCATGTTATTTCAGTCTTTTTCTGCAATGCTGAATTGTGACATGAGAGTGCTCCTTGCAGTTGGGATGGAATTTTAATCATCTTTTGTTTGTGAGGCTGATCTTTAATTTTGATCATGTGCCTAGTTATTCCAACAGGCAAACGGAAATTGTGTTCTTTCATAACATTTGGTTGTTAAATGGTGTCAGCAGCTTGTTGAACATGGTTGCTGTATTTCTTTTATTGGAAAAGAGGAGGAAACATAATAACAGTTTCAGGATCTCCTGATCCCTTGCTCTCAGCAGGTATGTAACCCCCAGAGCTGATTACAAGCTAAATGGAATAAAAAATTACAAGTCTTTTTTCAAAATTTTGGCAGCATGACTCTGGTTATTATTGCTCAGTTATTACTTCAACTCAAGGTTTTGATTAATTGTTGCATTTTTGAAAGGGAAGATGAAAGGGTAGACAAACAGCCTTGAATTTTCTTGACTTTCATTCTTAAGGATGACAAGTGGTCAAATAGTATAGACTAAGCTGTTTTGTGGTTGTGGCTCAGAACTTTTCCAACTTTCTGGCCTACACTAAGAGCAGAAGTTCTATGTATTTAGCAAAACAGCTAATTGCTAAATTTAACCTAAATTCAAATATACATCATATGCCTGTATTTTCCTGCAAATCTGTGTGTTAAGCCAAGCTGACAAGGTTCAGGAGGTGACAATTTTACACCTTGTTTTTTACTTTCGTTCTGCAGGTGTGGCCATACTTGTTATCTCTGCTTTGTTTACTTTGCAAACGTGTCGATCTTCAAATGTAACATCTGGTGATAAATATACCTAAAAATGCTTCTACAGTTTCGTATCAGGTTTTTGTCGAATGCACAGAAACTGCCTTCAACATCTATATCCCTGACAGTGTTATTAATGGAAGAAAGAATCTGTGCAGAACAAATGTCTGCTTTTCCTCATTATCCCCCACAGGAATTGTTATCACAAATGGGCAACAGAAAAAGTACCACTCTTCAGAAAAGAAAATGTGAAGAGATATCTCAGGCTTTGAAACTTGTATATTGCAGAGTCTAAAAATACTCAATAGCGTATTTTTCCTGACTGTAAAGGGCAGGAAATTTTTCCTCTGACTTTTCATATACCAAGTCAAATGCTTATAACAGAAAATGAACATAAATTCTTAAACAGTTTGGAAATTGAAAAGATTGATTTCCTTTACATATATGTCAATTCGTTGGAATAAATAAATCATAAACATGCACTACTAGAAAAATAGGCGTGTAGTATTTTCTTATGACGGCATTTCCAGAAACTGCAAAACAAAAGCAGAATGATGTATAGAATTTAAATCAAGAGGTGTTATTAAACTTTTCAAATGAAATTATGCCTGAATAATACTCCTGCTATTCCACCTTAGGGCATTTACCCACTTTGTTTAAACATTCTTACTTTTTAAAAAAGTATAATTGTCTGCATAAGTTGGGTTTTTTGTTGATTTTTTTTTTTTTTTTTTTTAAATTACTGTGGGTCTCTGGCAAGTTTCTGGTTGATACCTTTAGGTTGCTTTCATCAGAAGTTTTGGAATTTGCCTGAGTTTATGTTGCATAGGCCTACCTAGTTCCATTATGAGTTATGAGGGACAAGCAAATTGCTCTTTTTTCCTGTGTGCAGAAGCTCTCCTCGCTGCATCCTGCTCCTCTGCAGGCTGATCTGGAACAGAAACATGTCCTTGGTCTGTTTTGCACAAATAAAATGGAGTACCAGAAAATCCATGTGGGAAATGAGCAATGTATATGCACAGAGATTCATTTGCACAGGCTCATAGGTAGTATTGAGTCTTATATATTAGATTGTATTTAAGCTGATTTAAGAAAATAAAAATGGTAACAGTTCATTTCAAGAGACTGTTGTTGTTGTTCAGAAGTAATTGTAACTGTAGAGTTGATTTAGACCCGTAGCTGTGAAGAGACCATACACAGAGAGAGCATTTTTGTGTCCTTGACATTTTAATGATTTTTTAAGGTCAGGTACAGATGTGCGTACTGGGGTAAAGGGGGCTGAAATAGTAACCAGAAACTGTTAAAATGACATTCTACCATTTTTATCAGATCCACATACGTCCATTTCTCCTGAGAATTAGTGCATTGTATATAATACGATATTATTCACGGTTCATTGCTATTCTGTTTTTTGATATCTTCTAATAGAGAAAATCAGCTGCTATCAGTACCAGGAACCGTGGACACATGGTCTTTATGAACAGAATCAACAACTTCCAGCTGGTTGCAGCTGTGAAAGAGTAGCATTTACATTTCTGATTGTTTTAGGTTTTAGTTAATCCTTAAAAGTAAGAGATGCACTTCTCCGCGTATAGTACAGGAACTAGAGAATAAGGGAGCAGCAAAGTATTCAACAGCAGTGCAAATCCCAGAAAAGTCCGCAGAGGAACCAGGTGTCACAGCGCGATAGTGTTGTGGGAGCAGTGGTGTGAACAGCAGGACGCATCGCCTGCACTGGAGCATGGCGCACAAGGCATGCCAAAAAGAGCTTGTCTTCTAGCTACAATCAATTAAAGGATTAAGGAAAAAAAAAAAAAATTAGCTTGCAGTCCCATCACTGAAAGTGGCCCCAATTTAATGGAACTTTAGAGCAGATATGAAAGTGTTGCTTTTGTTGGAAATCATTTTAGATTCTGTCTTTTGTGCTAAGTTTAACAGTAGCAACAGCTAAAAAGGAGACACGAAAATAACATTGCAATCCAGATGAATGTTGTGTAGTGTTCAAATTGCTCTTGCTGTTAGTTGCTTGGATTCTCCTGCACTTTTCCTGTCCTGTGTCTTCATATTCTTAAGTGAATTATATGCAGTATAGAGATTTTAAAGGAATTGTTGGAATTCAAGTATTTGTTCTGCTTAGCAAACTGGGTAGGTTTGTCCTCCCCAACTTACTTGTAGAGCTTACTGGAAAGAAGGTACATGAGGGAAGATATTCGTTGATCATATAACATGTATTGACAAGGCTAAAGAAATATCTTCACTCAAAATTTAAAATTAAGCATGCATATCTCAAACTGATGTGCCCTTATTTGCAGAAGGGGCAATGCGGACTATTGTGACCAACCTTTGAGCGGAGCTGCTGAATTCAAAGTACTGTATCAGACCTGGCATGAGAACACAGTGACAAAGCCCAAAGGTTTGTGAAAACAAGTGTACAGTCAAGGCAGACCAGCAAAGTCATATGCATGTCATGCCAGGAGATTCAGTAGGTACATATGCAGTGCATTATCACAGATCTGGTGGGAGAGTTCATATCTGGGAAGATAAGATGGGTCAATCCAGCATAAAGTTTGAAAAAAAAATCTTTTAAATGTGCAAAGTTAATTTCCACGTCCTGGGTTTTATCTGCAAGAGGTGATTTTCCTGGGAAAACAAGAGGGAAAGTTATGACAGTTCTGCTGCCCCGTGTGTCTCTTACAATGACGATACAGACCTTTCTCATGTGTTATGTCGCTTACTTTCTACTGGCACGTGAAAGCCCAGAGCAAGCTTTGTGATCAACTTAAAAAAGCATCTGTATATTTTCTGTATTCTGGAATATATTCTATGACATGCTAAACTTGAATGTAGATCACAGGATAACTGAGGCTGGAGGGGACCTCAGGAGGTCCCTGGGCAACCTCTTGCTCAAAGCAGGTCACCGCTGGGGTCAAACCAGGCTGCTTGGACTTCATCCAGATGGGACTTGAAAACCTCCAAGAATGGTGATGGTGCAACCTCTCTGGGCAGCCTGTGCCATGGCTGAGCTGTCCTCATGGAGGAAAAGCTGTTCCTTACCTCCAACCTGAACCTCTCCTGTTTCAGCTGAGACCCATTGCCTCTTGTCTGCCGCCCAAGTGCCTCTCCAGGTGCAGCAGCTCCCCAGGGAGACGAGAGTGACACCGTGGCTGCCTGGCCAGGGCCTATCCATTATCCCAGCCAGGGAGCAGGGCCAGGGAGCCAGGCAGCCACAGCTCAAGGTGAGCTTTGATGTTGCTCACACCACCCCTGCATGCCTGGGCAGTGTTCAAGGTGTCCTCCTTTATAGCCTGTCCCTGCTCCAAACTCCTGCACATTGCCTTTTAGTGTAGGAACCCCATCATGAATTCCCAGTTTAGCCAAACCAGTCTCTTGACAGATCTGCATGTTTTCCCGAGTTTTGGGAAACTGGGAATTTCCCAAAGTTTCCTCCATTCTCATGCTTGGAGGAAGCTGGCCTTAAAGCTCTGCCGGATTTCCTGAGCTTGCTCTCTCCCTTCAGAGCTGACTCTTGTGGGATCTCAAATACCAGTTCCTTGAATAACCCAAAGTATGCTCTGCTGAAGCCGGGGTCTGTGCTCTGCTACTCT
>NW_009637562.1:0-6220 GCF_000690535.1 Cariama cristata | reverse complement strand
TCCTTTCCTTTCCCTCTTTCCCCTCTGGATCATGATTCCCATGGTCTCTACAGCCAAGGCTGCCTTGGATTATCACATTTCCAAGCAGAGCTTCCGTGTTGGTGAATAGCAAACCCAGTTGTGCATCAGCCCCGCTTGCCACTCCAGGATCAGTATCAAGAAGTTATACCTGACACTCTCTACAAATCTTCTTGACCACCTGTGTCCACCATGTTGGCTTTCCATCAGATGTCAGGGAAGTTAAGGTCCCCTACAAGAACCAGGGTCAAAACTTCCTTCACTTATTTAAGGAAAGTTTTTTTCTTTTCCTCACCCTGATCGGGTGTTCCCACCGCAGTGTCACACCCACTGGCCTCTCCTCTGCCTCTGACCCACATCTCTCACTCAGCCATCCTCCATCCCTTAGTAAAGCCGTGACATCCAATCTGCTCCCTCCTGTGGAGGCCAACTGCCCTCCTCATCATCCCTGACTCTCTTTCCTGAGGAGCTTGTGTCCAGCCCTCACTCCAGCCATGCAGTGTCCCACCCTGTCTCTGTAACTCCAAGGATGCTGTAGCTCGGTGACCACACACAGAGCTGTGGTTCCTGCTGCTGACTTCCCAGGCTGTGTGTATCTGTGTACAAATACCTGAGGCAGGCGGCCCTTTGCCCTGCTCTGTAATTCCTCAAGTCTTTCTTGCTCCTGTTGCTCTGCATCCTTTTGATATGCGACGACTTCAGCTGGATGCCAGTTCTGCAGTGTGATATACAGTATCTGCATCCATGCTTGTGAGGGACAACTGATTTGTAACATGGTGCAGTTATGAGCTACTGAGTTCAGTCAAAATATAAAACGAAACAACAATTAGGATTTATGAAATAATTGTCTTACAAAAGCCTATTGAAAAGGAGAAATGATAATGAAAAAGCTGAAAGAAAAAGAATTACTTGATGCTGTGACAACTGAAGATGTAGCTGCAGGTAAAATTATTGTTGGTGGGCTGAAAAATCTAAAATGTTAATGTTCACTCTGCTTTTGCCAAGTGCCACAAATGAATTTTTCTGCATGCCTGACCTTCGTAATCAGATGGTGTCAGATAGTTACTTGCACGTAACTTCATTTGCTAATGCAAGCCCCATGTTTGGTGTGCCACTGTTGATAGTACATGACTGAGTGATGCTTCACTGCTCTTCTCAGACTTTGCTATTTGAGTGAAATACTGACTAAGATGATCTGAGCTCCTCTATTCCTAGATGAGTCCATGTGTGATTGGATACTTTCAATTATAGAATACTGAAAGCTTTGAATTCTTGCTCCAGTCTAGTTATTAACATTGGTATCACACTGTGATAAAACCACATTTTTAATCTTGCAGTACTTAAGGTACGTAAAGCATCACTGCTGTTTGAGATTTACCAGCTTCCCGCTGCTCAAGTTCACGTTGTCAGTAGTAGAGGAAAGTCAGCTTTGAGTTCGCAGGTAAAATGGAGAGAACTGGAAGAAGAGTTGTTGAAAGGTCTTCTGTTGGTGAGGGGAAAATTACAGAGGAAGTACAAATTGTCTGCTTTGTTTAATGAAAAAAAAAAAAAAGATAAAATAACCCCTGCCTCTCAGATCTCAATAACATATGGGAATTACAGAAATATTGGTAACAGTTATTAAGTCGTCTTTCTTCACCAGTTAAGGTTATCTTAGGTTCCTGCAGATAGCATTTAGGTCTTCACTGCAATTTTTGTCCCAGGAAATGTAGGGAGAGAAACAGTGCTTAAGATCAAGAATAGAATAGTCTGGACGTGGGAGAGCTGAGCTGAGGTAGGGTTTCCTCAACTCAGCAGCCTGGATAACTTGTGTTTTGGGTTATCCAACTTGTGCTCGAGCCATTAAAGTTCTTCCTGCTTTTCCCTTGCTCCAAAGGCTTTCTGTCAATACATATTTGCTGCAGAAAGCTTTGGCTAACCCTTTTCGGGGGCTTTACAGATCTGAACCTTCACAGCAAATTAAAAAGTGAACTAATTTGCTGGCAGTGACTCAATTTTACACGTTGGTAGGGGCTTGGGGAATGTATGACTGCACTGAATGCACTGTTTCCATTTTGCACCTTGACATCCGTGAGCAAAGTGGTTAATATACTGATGGAAAATCAGATATTTCAGCACCAGCACTTCACTAGTTAGTAATAGCTTTTTATAAAATTATGTACCTTCACCACCTCCCCCCCCCCCTTTTTTTTTTTTTTTTTGACAACCAGTGTTAAAGCCAGATTCTTTGCTGGTGTAAATAGGCATTTAATGTTTTAAAAATGCTTTAATTACTCCAGTTTACCCCAATGAAGGGTGCTGTGACTTCGGCAGCTTCTCTTCAGTGCCACTTAATTACATGTACACAGGCAACAATTTTCTCTTCACAAATCACCTGATCCTGTCAAGTGGGTTTGTCTTTGACCAGAATCTGCTCTCCAAACTTCCAGCTCCTTAAAAAAAAAAAGGTGATTATAAGCATAACTTTATATACAGGAGTTGATTTGAGCTTCCTGTAGTTTGCACAGGAAGGATGTTTCCCTCCAGGCCATGCAGAGATAATTGGAGAGTGGGGTACTGCAGCCAAAATAAATATACTCTCACGGCAGCTATGATTTCAGAGTTTTGGTGCAAGACATGTGGTGGCCTCCAAACATGATGTCTCAACTATTTTCTGTGGGACAGTGTTTAAATTCATATGTTGTTTTATGCAAATCGCTATCCATTTCATGGATGGACTTCTGGGCTATGAGTGTTTCTAGATCTATATTCCTACAGTGTCACGCCACTATAGATTTTCAGACTATGCAAATATAGACACAACTTTTTATTGAAAGAAACAGAAGACATGGGTTTACATCCCTCAACTGATTTTAGAAATCTACGTACTATGTTTTGTTTAGTCTTGAAATGAAGAATGTCCATTTTACTGTGTCTATTTTAATCAATCTTTTCCTCAACAAGCTGTTGGCATGGATATTTAGAAACAAGCTTTGCTTGTCTTCGGAGAAGAAACCATTGTTTGTTTGTGCAGATGGGCTACCAGCTCCATTCTCATTCCTAAATACCACCGTAGCTGTACCTCCAGCATGTCACTGTATGATACATGTGCAAATTATCCATGAGGAATCCACTCTGATTTTCAGCAGCTTCAGAAAGCACATTTATGTATTCATTTGTCAGGCAGCACATATCCAGAAAGATTGCTAGTCAGGTAGAAATGTCATTCATGCCTCTCTCTGATAAAATTTAGGTAAACAAAACTTGGAGAGGAAACTGAAGAAGACATTCATCAAGAAGTGACAAACTGTAAGAAACTTCCTTTTTGAAAAATGTGGAATAACATCAGAAAGTAAAAGAGAAAAGGTTTTTATGATGACCACAGCATGACTCTAGCTTTTATCTTTACTAAGAGATAATATATTCACAATATTCCATTGTCTTTCCTTAGAGGGAGTTTCAAAGACGCCTGAGGAAGACTCCTACTGTCTGCTAGCTCAGACAGGAGTCTTCCTCAGACATCTTTTAAACTAATTTCAGTGGTATGTTGAAATTATACTGGACTTCTAGTTATGTTTGCGGCTTTTGAATACCCAGCTTGTGAGTACTCGGATGCACAGGAGCAATGTGTTTGGAGACTAGAGAAGGAGCTCTGCAGCTCCATCACATAACAACCTTAGAAAAATACCTGCTACCCTGAATCATGTTGTGAGAGAGGGGGGACCCATCTGTATTTGTGTTGGATATCCTAGTTCATTGGCAAGTTTTGCTATACAAAGAATGCACTATGCAGCTTCCACGGGAATGTTTAAATCAAATGGGATGAGATGTACAAGGAGTGGGAACATGTAGCTTCTTTATTCCCTGTGTTGCAGAGGAGGAAGGAGGTATGGGGGATTGAGTAACATGACAAATCTCTGGAGAGATCGGCTTCAAAACTGAAGTCAAGTATCCTGAGCACAATATTTTAATAAAAAGATCAACAGCTTTTGTTGTAACTGTATATATGTGTATATACATATCAGTTAGGGAACTGGAGCTTGGTGTGATGGTGTGCTTTGAAGACTGAAAAAGCAGGACAGTACTAAATTCATCCATTAACAACACACTCCCGGGTAGCGGTCAGTTCTTACACATTAATCATCAGTGCTATGTATACAAAGCCATTATTCTTTACCACTAATGTTCTAAATTAACCTTGAGTACACAGGACCAGGGAGGCGACACCATCTTATGCTGGTGGCCATGCTCTTGGTGGGCCTGTAGGCTGACGTCCAGGTGAACAAGTTTGGGAGCTCTTCAATGAGAAAAAGCCAAGTTGAAGTGCATTGTTGTCTTTCTTCTCCCATTTTCCTCGCTGATGATGATAGCATATTTTTATGCTATTGCCCTCCTCCCAAAAAGGAGCAGGAGTTGCCAGTGCTACTTATCTTGTTTTCTTTTGTCTTACCAGCCATCCTTCCTGCATATTTGTGAGTCTGTAAGTAGTCCCCCGTGCTTCTCTTTTCCATTTTGTGACAAGTTGTGTTGGGTGCCTCCTATGTGTACCTACACACACCTGTCTTTACCCTTCTGGTGGTCACATGGCTTGCATACCTGTACATTTTGCCTGGCTATGGCATCACAGTGTTACAAAGATACGTGTATGCCACAGACAGTTACACTAGTTTAGTACACTTATTTCTGAATTCAAGGTAAGCTAATATCAATTATATCTGGGCTGATAGCAATTGCATCCTGAGTGGTAAATTTATAATGTATAAGTATCAGAGACCTCTAATTTGGCTACCATTTCATAGTAATGATTTGGGAAGCACTGTGATAAATGTTATTTCTTACAGAATGTAGGCAGCTTGTCAACTATTTGCCTCATATGTGAGACAGATATTGCTTACTCTGTGTACAGGCTGGTGAGTTGGATTTTAATTGCTTTACACGCACTAACTTGGTATTTGCATGTTTGCAATCATCAGATCAAACTATTCTTTGAGTATTTAAACTAGGAAGTAAAATATGCATTTGGGCAGACACACGTATGTATGTGTTTGGGCATTTCAAATGGGATATACTCAGTGAGTGAATCCAGAGCCCCTTGACAGCCCAGTCTTGTAAAAGAGTGCCAGATTATCTGAACCTGTGTGGGATTTCATGTTGTTGTTTTTCTTTTAAAGCCACTAGTACATTATGTTGCTATGGCTACTCCATCACAAAACCCTGTTACAAATGCATTAGTGTGCTTTAAACTGAGTGTTTTCCCCTCTTATTTGAAATGCTATTGTATTTTTCTCTGATATGGGATATTGTTGGAAGAAGTTTGCATTAGGGAGGGTTTCAATAACTCTTGGTGTAACAGATTAAGATTTTAGTGTTTAGCTGTCCACTTTACTCCTTTAATGGGTTTTATTTGCTTTTTTTTGTTTGTTTTATTTTATTTAATTTGTTTTATTAGAGTGGCAGGAGGGAATGAGCATTTGTGTTCTGGCTGTTTCAATTCACACTCTGGTATTATTGATGAATTAAGCTAGCATGCTAAAACACAGATTGGCAAAGCTGAGGTGCCAGGTACACATTCTTCCAGGGTCAGAACAAGCTACTGGAGTTTGAAAGTTGCTAAAGAAAAAAGTAACGCCATATGGTAGAAAAGGCATTAGCGCTAAAGCGTTTTTTTGGTTCCAATAATATTGTAGACATCTAATGCTCCCAAAATTTTTTGATGTCTCACTGTTGTCAATGGCAGCTAGCCTGGCACTAGCCAGCAGCAGCAGATCATTGTCTTGATGCACTATTGCCACTAGCCGTCAACGCTCCCTAAAGATTTGCTAATAGCTAGAAAAGCTGAGTGAAAAAGGATTCTTAGCAGGGTGGTCACTGGGTAAATCTCTCCTGCACTGTGATCACGCTGAAAGGGCAGCTGTCAGAAAACCAGACATTTCCCTCCTGTCTGATGATAAAACCAAAGTGTCCTTGAGTGCTGCAATTTGCTTATACCCTTTGCTTTCTTTTCACTCCCGTAGTGGCAGTGACTGGATGTAGGTTCAATCTGATATTAGTAGGTCTCTAAGAAAACCAGTGTTTCATGGGAAATCCCTCTTCTGACTCCTTCTGAAATAAGAGCAACAATGATAATCAAAAAAAAAGAAAAATTTCTCTTGTATCTCATTTACTGCTACTTTGTCCAAACCAACTTTTTTATTAGGCTTGAGAGGTGGGCCCGTGCAAATCT
>NW_009637561.1:7351-32836 GCF_000690535.1 Cariama cristata | reverse complement strand
CTTAGAGCAGCCTTCCAGTACCTAAAGACGGTCTACAAGAAAGCTGGGCAGGGACTTTTGACAGGTGCCTGTAGTGATAGGACAGGGGGCAATGGCTTTAAACTGGAAGAGGGAATATTTAGTTTAGATATTAGGAAGAAATTCTTAATGGTGAGGTGATGAGGAGGTGGAACAGATTGCCCAGAGTAGCTGTAGCTGCTCTGTCCCTGGAAGTGTTCAAGGCCAGGCTGGATGATGCTTAGAGCCACCTGGTCTAGTGGAAGTTGTTCCTGCCCATGGCAGGGGGGTTGGAACTAGATGGTCTTTAAGGTCCCTCCCAACCAAACCATTCTGATTCTATCATTCTATAATTATTAGTCCAAACACAGATAATAGTTAAGGTATCTCTTTTTCTTACGTCTGGTTGGAAGTATTGAGCTCCATCTCAGTCTTTCAGTTCACTAGTGGATTTGTAGAGGAAAGAAGGAGTTCTGTTCCACCGAGATTTGAAAGGCTGTTAGGGAAATAGTGAATTACTGCGTTACAAGCCAACCCCAGAAGTTGCAATGTTGTCACATAGCTTTTGAAATAGTAATAAGGGGCAATGCAAGAATCAGTGGACAGAATTGGTGTGCATTCTTGTTCTTGCATGCTTTTCCTCTTGCTAATAATATGTGTTCAGGTTCTCCAGTTGCTTGTATCTTCATCATGTGAAGATATAAGATAATGTTCCTTAAAATCGATTTATTCAGAGTTCATATAGTAGTATACAGGACTGCATGTCAAAGTAACATAGGTGATTAAGTGGCTTAAAGATTCATCTATGGACCTAAAATAACACATTAATATATCTTCGTGCAAATCAAACTGGATCTTTTTTTTTTTTTTTGGGTCCAAACAGCTGTATACCTAAGTAACAGTAAAAGGTGGTATTTCCTGAGCTCAGCTGGTATTTCATCTTGGTGTGCTCTTTTTGTGGATTATTGCATGTGCCCTGAATAGCTTTGTTAGGGATCGGTTAGCCGCTGTAGCTCTACTTTTTCACAGATTTTTGATCTCCAGTCTACTCATGGGCAACCATTTTCTGGGATTAGAGTCTCCAGTACATGAAAATAAATGACATACACTATGCAGTGCCTCAGTCAACCCACATCTCTGTTTCTGCTGAGATGCAGAATATTTATGCAAAGTGCTGAAAATCTGTATCCGGCAATATATTGTAATTTGTAACAGTGATCTGTTTGATGCAAAGATGAATCATTTGCTGCACAGCCGATCCAGGCAAACAAAACTCTGTGACAGTTAATTTCAAATGGAAATTAAAGAGAATAGAATTCAGCTGTCAATTTTTAAGCACCTGTTAAAGTATCCTGGAAATAACAAGTGGACCTGCGCTGCACAAGTGTCAGTTCATACAAAATAAATATAAGATGTGATGACTGGTGTAAATACTTTACCTTTCTTTTTCTGACCAGTGAATGAGACCTTGTCCATATGCCCATTATTTCATCACTGAGCATCAATATTACTTAGACATTTTGTTGTCTTGCTGCCAAATTTTAATTTTAACTAAACAGAAGAGTAGCCCAGTAATAAATAGGTAGGTGCAGGTAAGTATCTTGCTGTACATATGTATCTGCCTTTCTGAACACTGAGATTGACAAGTGGCACAAGAATAATTTTAAAAATCCGTCCTTACATAGATGGCAATTTGGAAGTGTCAAATAACATTAAAGGTATGATCTTATTTCAGAGAAGGCTATAATTTACTTTGTATGTGTAAATACTGCAACATCTGAAATATTTACTGTTGTTATTAATTACTTCTGTCTTAGAATCATAGAATCATGCAATAGTTTTGGCTCGAAGGAACCTTTAAAGGTCATGTAGTCAAACCCTCCCTGTAATGAGCAGGGACATCTTGAGCTAGATCAGGCTGATCAGACCGCTGACCTTGAACGTTTCCAGGGATGGGGCATCTACCACCTCTCTGGGCAACCAATTTCAGTGTTTCACCACCCTCATTGCAAAAAAATTATTCCTTATATCTAGTGTGAATCTACTGTCTTTTAGTTTAAAACCATTACCTCTTGTCCTGTTGCAACAGGCTCTGCTAAAAGTCTGTCCCCATCTTTCTTATAAACCCCCCTTAAGTACTGAAAGGGTGCAATAGGGTCTGCCTGGAGTCTTCTCTTCTCCAGGCTGAACAACCTCAACTCTTTCAACCCTTCTTCATAGGATGGATGTTCCCACCCTCTGATAATTTTTGTGGCCCTCCTCTGGAGTCTTCAGTCACTTGAGTTTGTTCTGTAACTTCTCTATATAGATAATTTCTGATTTTTTTTCTTGGCTAATTTGATAATCAGAATTTTAAATGGGCTAAATATACCTTGTGCATTAGGCTTTTTTAATACAGGAACAACAGTGGGGTTTTGCCTTCTTGGAAATGATGTCATGAGAATTGCAAATGGGAGTGTTCTGGAGTCTGATGTTTTCATGTCCTACGTATACTGTGATGAGATAAAGGCATCCAGCTACCAATATTTGTCACAAGGATGAGCTGACTTAAACAGTGAACATTCAGGGGGGAAGAATCATTGAATTCAACTGCTAATTTTGTCTAAATACTCCAAGTCTGAGAAAAGTTCAGGAATGTTTCCTGAACTAGCTTGCCTATATGCAGTCCTGCAGTTTAGATTTCTCTTTTCAAGTCTTCCAGCTCATTCAGGTCTGGTAGTTTAGCATATTTTTATGGAAACTCTCTGAAGGTGTGAGTTTTCCAATATGTAGATCTACACCCATTCTGTGCCTCTAAAAGTATAGTCAATAAAGGTATAGATTTTTACTTAATCTTCCTGTAGCTGTACTTTAAAAACAAAAGGATATACATTTATGTGAAAAACAGTTTGAACATGATAATTTTTTTCATGCTTGCATTTCAGCTTCCAAGCATTTGGGTTTTGCCTACAATCTGTTGGGCATGCAGTATCTTAAGCTTCAAAGTGTGCCACTGACATTGGTATGCCACTTCTGCCTGCCTAGTCTTTCCAAATTTTTTGTCTATTCGGCCTACTCTGGCATCTGAGTCTTTTTCACTCTCCAAACATAAAAATTGGACCAGATTATCCAGAACACTTCACTATACTTTTGAATGTGACTCTATTCTTACTCTCATTGTTCTTTGCCACTAAATGATAGATGTGGCATTTGTATATACCTGGGAAGTTTACAATATGGTCTCAGTTCTTTATTACAGGGAATTTAATTGTTATTATTTATAGCTTGATTCTGTATTACCAGTCTTTGTCTCTTGTAATGTGGGTAAATGTTCAGGTTATATGGGGGGATACAAGGGAAAAACAGCAAAGCGCCAAGGAATCACCCTGGAGGAAGGTGAATACAAGACCATTATGACTGGTTTGTACTGGCTGATTGTGTTGTGTTTTCCAAAAGACTTCACTTGAGTTGATGCTGTGGTGCATTTCCTTTATGCTGGCTTCTGTTTTGAGTTTCTGTATAAAGTCTTTACTCTTGTTATTGGAGCGGTGCTGGTTTTCAAGATTCAGACATCTGTCCTCTGGGAATTGGCTTAGACTTTGGGCTACTAAACAGCTGTCAGCTGAGAATTATTTCAGTCAGCATATCTCCTTTGCTACAGAAAGACCTTTAAAAAAAAAAGAAAGTCTAGGTCCTTGAAATTCAATTTCCAATACAGTAAGACTGCTCCATAAATACCAATCATGTGTAATCTTGTTTAGTTACACAATTGAGAAGTGTTTATAGCAAGAAAAATGCCTTTTAACCAACCTAATTGAATTAAGGCAGTGTGGTATTGTGAATTGTTGGAAAACAGAGAAAACCCACCAATTTATGGCTGGCAAAATGTTTCAGGAACTTTATTGTCTGGCCTTTTACTAATTTAAAAAGTATTTACTCACATCAATCCATCAGAAGGTTTTTTGAGCAAAGGTATCCAAATCAAAGACGAGTTTGTAGAGTCTCAATTGAGTTTGATTCTTTAAAAGATTTAAAGGATGGTTCATGTCCTGGCACCAATTTATCTGAGCCCCTTAAATAAGACTGAGGAATAAATTTATGAATCTTCTTTTCTCTGATCTGTCTTTTCAACAGCACTTTTTACAGAGGGAAAAAAGAAAAAGCAGGGTTGAAGCTTACAGAATAATTCAGGATTTTAAATCGTCTTTTGGCGACTTACAATAGCTGCTTTTCCATCGCCCACCTCCTGTAAATAGCTGAGCTGTCAACTTCTGTATTTCTGCCTGTGTAAATACGATTGTAAATGGGTGAAATGTGGGCTGCATGAAATGGCAGCAGAATAATTCCATGCTACAGAGCTACTACAGTTTTACAGAGGGAAAACTGAACACTGTATTAGCTGAGTAGCATAAACACAAGTTTTCTAGGCAGATTTTTGAATCCATTAGATCTAAAATGTCTAGAAGGCAGTGACTTTCCCTATTCTTCCACATCCCACTCCTAGGTTAGATCAGCCAAGCAGAATGTTGTCTGCAGAGTATTCAGGAGAAATGTTTGTTGTGAGCGTTCAGCAGCCTGATCTTGAGGGGCAAAGAACCACAATTCTCTGTGTCCAGCATAGTGAAGCTGAACAGACTGACTCGTGTTTCACTTTCATCAACACTGAACTGTCCTCTAATATCAAAATTAAACCAAAATATTGGCAATAGAAATTCGCAGTGAATATCAATGAAAGGGTAAATGTTAACTTCCTATATTTTCATCTTTCCTATTGGATGTCTGCTCTAACCAGACATTGCACAGTAAATAAAGAATTCTGTGAAAAAATATTTGTTTAATTAAATAGCTATTGAGGCTGAGATGTGTCTGTGCTGCAGTGGGAGGGCAGAAAGAGCTGGAAGGGTAAAGAAATTAACTAGATTGCAAATAAAGTAGACTCCTTAATATAGAGAGGGAAAAATACAGCAATTGCTTCCTTCAGTTTAATGAATAAAATTTGTTGAATGTATTTCCAAGCACTGGGCTTGAATGAATTGCTTATAAATAACTTACATTCTGAATTTTACTTCTTTTATTATCAGGGAATTATCAATGAGCAGTTTGCTGATTGCTCAGCTGCTTTTGGAGGCAGTTATCAGGGGAAGCCATTTTGCGATGCACAATGAGCAGGAATTGTGCTATATATCTTGAGGACCAGCTACAATCTTCTTATCTGCTAGGTACCATAAACAAACAAGTTATGGAATGTTTCTGTTACAGTGTTCATAACTTCAGATTGCATGTTGAATAATTTCTGCAAATAAGTACCAATTATTTGTGTCTCATTTTTGGGTGTACAAAATTCAATATGTGAGCTATTGATGAGTTCTGATTTCACATATATAGGTCATGATCTTCTAAATCATGTTTCCAGTACGAATAACAGAGTTGATGAACTGGAGAATCAGTTGGGCATTGAAAAGTAGAGTTTCATCTAAAAGTATGTATGTCTGTCTGCAGAACAAGGAGAACATTTCTGTCACCTTGAAGGTAAAGCAAATTCATACGTTCCAAAGACCATAAATGTAGTTACTAGAATTATTTAAAAATTGCTTATATGTTAACTAAAAGCAACTTTTTGTTTTTTAATTCCCAGTAGTGTTATACAGTGTGACCTATTCCTCAAATGAAAGTGTTGAATGAAATTGTGTATTTTTGCATGGTTACAAACGAACTCATTGATATTACTGAACCTTACTAACCTGATTTCTCCAAGTATAAAAGAAAATTTCTGAATGATTCTACACATAAAACATCATAACTGAGTTTCAGAAAAAAACCATGCTAAAAGAAGGAAAATAAAATTATTTACTTGATTTTTTCCCCCAGACCTCTTTTAGAAACAAAACTGTAAATTTTATTCTGTTTTGTAGGTGCTCTGAAGTAAAGGTAACTGACAAACCCACTAGCTTGGTTGTACTGTGCTTGACTATACTGTCCATTTTGTATGCAATCTCAATGTTTTTCCAAGTGTTTTTATATTGACCAATTTGCCTGTTTTAGTAGAGAAATTCATACATATAGTTTATTTTATACCTTAAAAGAAAAGAACTTGGTGTCATTATCTAGTTTTGACTTACAATAGCTTTTTTTACTTAGTTTAGTAAGAGGAAAGGGAGGCTGAAGCTTTTAAATATAAACAGAAGCCTGAGAGGCTTGTATAATCTGTATTCAGAAAGTAAATTTTTTTGGGTGAATCAGAGTCTGCCAAGAACATTGCACATTCAGATGGGAGTTGACTCATAATCTGGAACGTGGTACTGTAACATCACAGTTATTTGGATAGGTTGAAAATTATTCTGGGTTTGGTGCTCACAGCAAATTATTAAAAGGCTTGAAAGAGCATTAAGTGATCGTCAGGCATTTTTGTGCTAGTTTCAGAACTCCTCAAATTTTACCTCTGAGGATTGTGTGGATTTGCTGTCTTTTAAGGTACTGTGCAATAGAAAATAGAGGGCTGTTTTCCATGAGTCAGTGAGGGTAACAACATCTGCATTACTACATCCCCGTAGGCTTTGGAAATTTAAGAGGGTTACCTTTAAATATAATTTTTGCTGGTGAAGACTAATGTAGATGTTCTGAGTGGGTCTCAAATACAAGTTCATTCAATTATGTGAATAATGAATGAAGACTTGTTCTTAGCTGATGCAATACCAGAGAATGAAGATCTTCAGAAAACATTTGTGTAGTAATACTTTTTCATGTTTTCTTCCTTCTTCAGATGATGTCCAATACTATATGGTATGACTGACATGCAGGCACATTGTTCTTCAGTCACAGCCTGAACAAAGTAGATGGAAGGAAATGTGATTTTTTTTTTTTTTTTTTTTCTGTTAATTTTCCTTCCACATAGTCCTATGGATGTTTGGTGTTCAGATCGTCTTGGGCTGTGAATTTGTCTTCTGAGTGCTATTAGTTCAAATCCTTTCTTAACTTTGTTCTGTGTAATTATACAATCTTCATCACTGTGTAGTGCGAAGTTCCTGCACTGTAGTCCACACCATAAAGTTGGGAATTACCATATTCCCATTTTATAGACAGAATTTGAAGCACCAAGGTTTACCCAAAGTCACACAGTGTATCTCTGTAATTGGTGGGGATGTGTTTGAAGGCTGAGACTCCTAGAGGATACATTAAGCAGAAGCCCTCATTCTTCATTCTTATTTTCTCTAATTTTTCTTGAGTGGTTTCTCTACTAAACTGCCAATTGATGTGCAGACAGAGACAGTAAAAATCTGGTATTTTAGTCTAAACTCCTTGATACTTGGTGTCTAGTTCTTGTCTTGGCCTTCAAAGATATAGCTGGAGCTTGAGTAAGTGGTTCTGGATATTGGACCAATGTTGGACATTGTCAGAAATGTACCTGGGAAAGTTTACTAAAGTGTATCTGGATATACTGAACTTCCGTTGATGGTAAATTATGGCCCAGAACATTTGTTTAGATAAATGGTAAAGAGTCAGTAGGATGAAGGAAGGACTGTCAGATAAGGAGGAAAAAACCAAACCCAACACCCCAAACACAGCCACGCAAAAGAAAGACAGACTCATTGCATAGATTTCTGCATTTTGAAATCTGGGCTAGTTCGGATTTAGAATTTAAAAATAACATCTTAAAACTAGTGTCTGAACCGGAAAGTGTAGGTTAAGCAACTCCAGGGAAGGCTGCCTTGTGGTCTGTCTCAGTGCTGGAAGTCAGAGAAGCTGAGCAAAACTGTCAAAAGCCTCTATGTTTTTGAAGGACAGGTTGCTGAAAACTCCTTAGCACCAATAATTCTACAAATGCTTATCTTAAAAACCCACGTTGTGTGTATTGTCCCACCAAATTGTTGTTGAGATAAAAAAGAGTGCTGAAACCAAGGACTTACAGACCACAATGCGAAGAAGACAATCAAAGAAGTGGTCAAATAGTTGCATTAATACTGCATGGATGTCCAATCAATCATTTGAGGTTTCTCTGTCATTATTACTTGTACTGGAACTAGATGTGCTTTCCAGAAAATATGGAAAGATAATTACTTTTGCTAGTCTACTGACCATTCTGCTTTCTGAAAATGGAATATATTTGATTCTTTTTTTTCCTTTTTCTGTATTTCTGTGAAGGTAAGTCTGACTTTAGCAATAAATAGGAAATGACCACTTTGCTATCTTAATCAGCTAAGAAGAAAAATGCAGAAAAAATGGTTTCCAGGGCATACATATCCACTAGCCCACAAACATGATAGTCTGAACATTGGAAAAAAACAGTAGTATCTTGTGACTTGACGAAAATAGTATACATTCCTTGCTATTAGTAATTTAGACAACCTGATTCAGTAGGTAGCATAAGATGAGGGACTGACAGTTGTTGACTTTCCATGTCAGCAAGTACAGAGCTCTCACTAATAAATGAGGAGAGAATGTCAACTATGTTGGCAGGAAATGGCCAGTCATACAGCTGACAGCCAGTCTTGGCAATGAATATATGTAATGGTTTGGTATTGCAAGCTGTTTGTAGTTAGCATTACCAAAGCTGCCAGCCAATTGCCTCATAAGGTCTGCTGACAGGCAGTAATCTAATCTGGCCTCCCATTTTAGCAGTTTAGCAGTTTTTATCTGCTAAACACAACTTTGTCTTTCCTATGGGTGACTTGTGTACTGTTTAAAATTTGAATATTGCCTTCAACCTTGTGGACACAAGAATAGCAGAGGTGTTAAAATCATGTAGAACTGGGCCTCTGGCAACAATTTTTCATGAAGATGTGTTGAGATTGCAAAATGAACTTACCATAAAAGGGGAAAGAAATGTGGTTTCATTATTTTTCCCGTAAGTATCCTGAAAGTTTCAAGCTGAGGTTTGAAAAGAAAGAAGTTTTCCATCATATCAAATTCTAAATAGATATCAGGGATAGACTGGAGGAGGAAACTTCGAGTCTGTAATTGCAGGTGGCGTGGAAAACAGATTTGAGGTTATTTGCTTGATCAAATAACGGAAATGCATCATATGAGCTGTGCTTCAACAGAGTAACTTACATAGAAAATAATCTTAAGTAAGATTCTACAAGTTATGTTCAAATTTACTGGTTTTATTTCAAGTTATTTGTTGAAAAGCCATTGGCTTAAGATTCATCAGTGAAAAGTCCACAGGTTCCTATGGCTTTGGTTTACTCAAAAATAATTGTTTCTGATAAAGAAGTAGTGCTAATCTACTATGACTTTGTTCATATAAAAGTATTGTGTATCAAAAAACATTCTATCAAACTTTATCTGTCTATGCCTAGCAATTCAGTTCTCAAAGCAGCCAGTTCAGTAGAGCCAAGTCTCGTAGCTACCTTTTTTTTTCCAGATGTTAATTTCTCCTGCCACAGCACTGCCGGCCCTGTGCATGTACCCACATGTGACTTGCACCTGTCAGCACAGAGCAGCTTGGCATTCATGCCAGTGTCCCCCAGGCATCCCAGACCAGGCATTGTACAACTACTCCATGCAAATTGAAATGTGCTTAACTAGTTTGTTGTGCGTATCTGTCTCCAAATTGTCTTTATCTTGGTGGGGAAGATGTTTTCCCAGGTGGAGTGAGATGCAGTCATTTTTGTCATGTGGTGAAGGCAAATGACATTGGGTTTTCTCTGATGGCTCCATTTCCCTTCAAACATGGTGGTATGAGATCCACACCAAAGTGCTGTTTGGATACCTTGCTTGGGACTGTGCCTTCCTTCTACCCTGAGGTCCACTGAAGGTAAGACTCCCCATTTCACCTGCACAGTCTTGTTGTGCTGGCCCTTCCGCCTTTCTTTCACAGTGACACAAAATCAAGGGTTAGAAATGCTCTGTCTCAACTGAGATGTCGTGAAAATAGAGATTGTGAAAAATCCATGTCTTTAACAGTAGACACCTGTCTGTCAAAATGTAACTTGGTTCTTGTGTGTCTATACTTCTCAAGGTTGCCAGGACATGTTTTCTTTTCTTGCATGAGCACAAGGTGTTCAAGCTTGGGAAGTGTTTTTCCTCTAGTGTCAGGGGGCTGCTGAGAAATATGAATCTGTTATGTGGAACCAGCAATTTTTAAAGCACTGCTGGTAATGCAGCTTATGACAAGGTTCATTTTCTTGACCTGGAAATATCAAGAATCAGGTGGGTGAAGCCTCTGGGCATCACGGAATAAAATCTTGGTACTTTTTCTGACAGCACAAATCCTTAGGGAACATAAATATATTTGCCAAACCACCTTTAATAGATAAAGATAAAATGATGTTCTGAAGTTCAATGTTGAAAAAAAATCTATGAACAATGTATATATCAACATCATAACCTAAATGATTTAATACAGTTGTTTTAACAAGTAAAATGAAGAATGAAATTACCCATAACAATTGTGACTACTTATCTTTTGCCAAGCTATTACTGTTGGCTTAGTAGGAAAATATGCAACAATTTTAATGCAAATTACAAACTGAAATCCACATTTTTTTCCGTTGATTATTTAATTAGCCAGGTATCACATGGACATTTAAGGATCTAAGCAGCCATTCACAATGAAGAGCTGAAGAAGAAAATGCAGTCAGCACTAGATAAAAGCAAAGTTTTTTAACTGTCTGATGGTAAAAGAAGTGTAAGTGGTATTTGATGCTTGGTGAGAAGGGACAGAAAATGAGACCAATCAAATGTGTTCTCCTGGATTTACTCATTGTATTGTGAAATATGGATTAGGACAGTCTCATCCATAAGAAAAACATGTTTTTTTGTGCAAACTCCGGAGGAAATCGCCTGTTTTGCAATCTTGCAGTACTGGAAGGATAGTCAGATAGGAAGTTGACACAATACTATTTGATCTATTTATATTATTTCCTTTTTTTTTCTACAGCTTTTTTGTTTTCATTCCTAATGCAGATGTTTTTCAATCCTTCTTGAAAGGGTGAGACACATCTCCCCTATTCAATGGAGCATTTGCAACTTCTGCTGTTTCTGTTACACCTACTGGAGTCTTCCCTTGCATGTCTTATTCTGCAAGATCTTGAGGAAGCCAGGCATTGATGAGGAGGTTTTCTGGCAACAGCCAGAGCTACATTTTTTAGTGGCCTCTTAAAATAAATAAATTAAAATTTCCTTTGTCTAATCCAAAAAATATGTTTCCCTATAGGAATTATTTCTTTTCAGAATTTGTCCCTCTTTTCTTAGCTCAAAAGGAAAAGCAAATGTCACCCATGCCCAAAAGGACTTGCCCACACCACAGATCTATTGTTGAAAGTACCTCAGAACTTCTCAATAATAAAATGCCAGAGATGGCAACTAAAATGAAATATGGATATATGAGTGCATTTCTGTCCCTATGTGCCTGCAGGTTTTTTTCAATCAATAAAAGTGTCAGCGACAAAAAATTATGCGTTTGATTGGAGAAATGTGTTCTTTTTAAACTCTTAAAGAAGCAATAGTGCATTGTAAGATTCTGTCAGTTTTGCTGGCTAAAGAGGAATTCCAAGTCAACACAGCTGTTCTGGCTTAGTATTTGTAATCATAAACCTTTCTGAGAAATGCCAGTATTTTGTCTTGAACTTGGTGTGTTCGTGCATGATGACCAGACTGTGAATTGTACATGGAAAACAGGAGAGAGTGAGAAGGGGCATGAAAGGAATGGAGAAAAGTCTACTAAAATGCAAATGTATTTTCTTTACCAATTAGAGGTCTGCTTTTCCTCTACTTAAATTATTCTCATCTCATTTGAGGTTATAGAGTATGATCTACCACAGTAATGAAATTGAGATGATGTAAAACCCAATGGGAAAGGCACTTTTGGTATGAAAGTTGTCCAACAAATAGACTTGGAAAAGTAACTGAATCACATTGTTCCTCCTATACTTTATGTTTGGAGGAAAAAAATCAGACTCAAAATCAGTCAAAGTGTAACAGCTCATGAAAATGAATTATATATTTCAAGGGCAAAAGTTTTTATTTGCCATTACATGAAAAACAGAATGGGTTGCAACTAAAAAGTATTGAGTAGTTCTTCCAAGTAGTGCAGGCTAATTGACAATGCTTACGTTTGGACTTTGACTGCAGCAAGACATTACCTGTGATTTTGGCAAGACTTTTATGTTTTCTTTTTTTTTCTCTTATGATGCAATCATTCTCCAAAATGCCAGTACAAACTTAGTTTCTTGCAGAAGACAATAGGTCAAGGTTCAGCACAGGAATGTGCTGAACCTAACCAACCTCTCTTTGTTGACTACTCTAGGGATAGTGGAATTAACACCAGGGGCTACAGCCTATAATGGATCAGCTTAGACTTCTGAATTATTCTTTGCATAGTACTAATGTCATTAATTTAGTTTTAATTTCCATACAATGAAGCTACTAATAAAATTTACATACTTGTATTAAAATGCATCTGTGCAGAGATAGATCATGATTTTATTTTTAAAGTGATCAAAATACACTTATGTCTTACCTTAAAAGGGAAAAATTGAATACCTATAGGTTTTAGGTTTCTCAATTTCACTTGAAAATGGCTAATCATCTAAAAGAAGAAAAAAGAGGAGAGAGAAGTTTTCAAAATAATTCAAACCATAAAGCACATTGTGACAGACTATGATGAGTCTCAGAAAGTGATACAAACCTTTCCCTGCTCACTGTGTGATTTTGACCTCATATTTATCCATCACTTTGTTCAACATTTGTTGCTAGCTTCCCCATTGAGAGAGAATTTGGAGCTCCAAGTTCTGTTTTAACTCTTGATCTCCTTTTGATCTTGAGTATTAAACTATATTATCTATAAATGAAGAATGAGTTGAGAGGCTTGGGGGCAGGTTTCAGTTTTTCAAACTGAATGCAGGGAATTCAGCTAGAAGATTTTGGCACAGTTCCATCACAATATGGAGTTTAAATTCAGAACTGACTCAAAATACTGTGTTCTGATGATGGCATGATAGTGTTGAAGTGAAAGCCATTCATATGCTCTTTTAAAAAATGACTGAAAAGCCCACCACCACCACTGAAACTTGCAGTGTTGCTGAACCTGGCCCGTTTGCTCAAACTGTTTAGCTGAAACACAAGGTCTAACTTACCCAGGTTGTTACAAGTTAATCTGCTGGGCTGAATCTGATGTGGCAGAGTACCTTTTCCTCAGAGAAGGCAACAGAGTGTATCTTCCAAAAGTACGTTCTGCTCTTATGGCTGAATGAAACCTTCTGCTTTAACTTGGTCAGCCCTGAATTGGTCAGGGAGTTGGACTAGGTGATCGTTGTAGGTCCCTTTCAACTGAAGTAGTCTATTCTATTCTATTCTAAAGGTCTTTGAGTGGTGTAAAGAAGTAAGCCTTGGAGAGCATGGATAGTTCCCAACTATGATGGGAAGCAATAACATTTTAACATGTTATAAACTGGCACAATTAGAAAAAACTGATCAGTATGCATCATTCCTTCCATGTAGTTTTTCTGACTTAGGCGTTTTAATTCAGCCAGCTTTGTGACATGCTCACTGCTATCAGGATTTACATTTATTAGGTTTATGTTGTCTTAATGCCAATGTAGTACAAATGAATATACTGGAGATATTAATAATAAAACCATAATTCTGAGCACAAAGGACATGTAAAATATTTGTGGTGGTCTGTATGTAGTTAGAGCTGGAGGTATTGAAAGGAGAAGACAGGAGTCTGATATCTTCCACTGGGAGTGTGTTTCCTTTATACAGCAATAAATTTATTTATTGTATTCATTAGATTAGTGGCTCTTGTACAGCTGCCATGGGATAAGTGAACATTCACTTATGACTTTTTCCTCTTACTGGGAGGAAAATTGAGAGAATGTTAATTGCTGCTAAGGTAATTTAGACTGGAACTGCATTGTACAGCATTGGTATCTATTTACTGACATTTTAAATCTCTCTAATAAGAGGTTAACTTTGCTGTTATTTTCCTCATTATATCACAGAAGGTAAGCATGCCGTAAATTTTACATCTGTTTCCATCATTAGCTAGGAGATTTGTTCTTTTATGAGTTGATGTTTTGCATGGGAGAGAGTGAGCAGTTGCAAAGTAACAGGATTTTTCCTTAGTTTGCAAATGTCTGAAGGCATTTCTGATTAGTTCTGGATTCTTTTGAACCTCCATCATTTGAAACAGCTCCGACCTTTAATTCAGCCATTTGTCAGACTTGAAGGAACATCAAACAATCAAATGAAAATACATGAAAACCACATGTTTAAAAAAGCATTCACATGAGCAAAAAACTCCTTTAATGGTGCTCATCATCTCTTCTGTAAACCCAAATGAAACTTACAGGTTTTATATATTTCCAGTGCAGCACCCTATGAAAATTTGTGATAAGAAATTTATAAACAACGAAAAATTTAATAAAGCAGTATATTGGACATGGCATACTCTATTAATTTAAAAATTCAGGTTTTATTTACTTTTAATGTCTAGTTCCTCTTTTTCTTCTCTCTGAACTTTGAAAAGGACACTTTTGAACTTTTATTTGCGCCCATTCAACACTTTTGTGTAAATTAGTTGCATTTGTACATATCTGCATGCTTTCTGCATGCAGATGATGAGATGTAAATATGGGAGAGTTCTTTTGTGTTTTCATGAGGATGGGATTTTAGAAATGAAGCCTTGGTGAAGGAATCACATTTGACTGCAAGACACTTGATTTGTTTATGTGTAACTTGGAGGTAATGTTTTTAAAATCTGGCATTGATTCTCTATGGAAAAAGTGTGCAGAATATATTGATAACTCATTCCTTTCAAATTATTTTGCAGGAGCTTGCTTATTCGCATTATTCAGTCTTCTGTAAAGTGAGTCTTTTATTGCGCAGAGAGGTGATCAGGTCAGGGGAAAATCTTTGTAACATTTACAAAGGTAGAACCTGTATTCTGAAAATTCCTTGCCTTGTTCCTTTTCTTTCCCCCCTACAGCTCATTAAAAATATCCCAAGTTTTATCATTTAACTGAAATTTACTACTATAATTCTCTTGGAATCTGCGATTTGGACTCCTTTCTCGGGGTGTGGAAGTGCTGCAGTAGTTGTGTTGTGTTCTCTCTCTCTGCCTTTCCCCTCCCCAATGTTTGGAGAGTGGAGAATGCAGAGAACTGCAAGGCTTACTATGATTTTGAAAATTTCAAGCTTTATTGACGTTCCTATGGAAATACATTGCATCATTATTAGATTCTTTGCTATTATAAGATTGTTTTCCACCTTAATCCCCTCAAAATAAGGCACATAAAAGGAATGTTTTAACCACAAAGTCGTGTGGTCAAGTAATAGGAAACATTAGTCTGAGAGTCATGTAAATATACATTCTTATGCTTGCTCAACCTTCTTGTGCTTTAAAACAAAATTCTTTCAAATTCATCTCAACAAGTGTTGTTTCCTAGCACTTAAACATTTCAAGAGTACCTCTTAAGGTCTGACAAAATAATGCAAATGAAAATAAAATGCGTTAATGGAGACCGAAGAATACAGCAGCCAAGTAAAGCTGTTTGAAAGAAATTAATTCACAGACACGAGAGGCCTCATGGATGTACACTACAGATCTTTGCATGTTTAAATCAATGCAAGTTTGCATGGCTGTATGTTCACTGATGGTTAAGGAATGTTATTGCTTTCTGGATGTGTCTGATTTATGTGAATCTGATTGCCAGAGAGCAGGAGAATCCTACTGGATTCTCTGGATGTCTGTTGCATGTTAAAAAGAATGTAAAATATTAACATATCCACAAAACTTCAAAACACAGAAAAAAAATAACAGTTGAAGAAATAGCTACAACATGTTACAGCAATTTATTACTGTGTTTGATCATGCACAATTTTAACCAGGATTATTTTATTTGCCAAGTCCAAACTATATTTAGCATTAAAAGAAAAAATAATTTGATTTGCAGTACGTTTTGTATATTACATGAAACTGGAGATTTCATCAGGGTTTAAAGTTGAATTTACCTTTTTTTTTTTTTTTCAGAGAAACTAGGTGCATTTTACCATTAGGAAAAAAAAGGGGGGAAAAAAAAGATGAAAACAGCTTTATTTTTTAAAAAAAGGTTGAACAAAGACCTTTTACTTCTTTTGCAGCTGCTAATTCATCACACCTTATCTTTGCACACAAGCTTTGGCCATAAAAATAGTAATTTCCTTTATACATCATGTCATATTTTAGGACAGGCTAAAAATAACACAATGCAAGGCAGGATGTTGCCACAGTGAAAACATCTTGCATTTCCAACATTTGGAATATATTAACCTTGCAATCTCCTTTCCTTGCAAAGGTGTTGGTTTTCCTAACCTTAGAGCTGTGTTAGAAGAACTGCATCCAAGCTTGGGTACCAGAATAATATAAATACTACTTCATACTCTTGGAATTTCTTATCGTAATTGCTGTAACTTCATATATTTTCTGTTTTTTTCACAATACCAAGTATTGATTGGCTTTGTTCGTTAATGTGTTCCACTCTGAACTCTTTGTTGTTACGCTATATACATAAAGCTGGCTCTAATTAAAAAAAAAAAAAGTATGCATGACAGTGGAGATTTTTCAACAGCCATATGTGTATATCCTGAGACTAACTATATTATTATAAAACAACCTGGGAGCAGAAATGTTTTGTAGAAAGAAAGAAAAATTGCAGAGAAGGAATACCTCTTAGCTGCGTTCTGAAACTCATAACGAGGTAACACTGGTTGGGAGAGTTTGTATTGGTTAGAGCTGGAGACCACGTTCTTATGCATTTGGTCTTTATCTCAGCTTTTCATTTTCCTGATCGTCACCTCACAGAAATCACTTACTGACTGCTGTCTGTTAGCTGCCTGCTGCACATCTGAAAGGCAATCAGGGCTTTCTTGCAGCTTAATTAGACTGAATAGAGCTTTGCTCTTGTTATGATTTCATCCCCGAATCTCAAAGCATGTTAAGGCTCCTCTGTGTGTAACTTTACACAATGATGCAGGTGAGAAATACTGAGGTGAATTTGAATATTTTGTTCCAAAGCATCAGTAATGTGGGGTACATTTACGTCTTATCTGTGCAATCTCTTTGCAAGTAGGTTTCCCATGATAATCTACATCATGAATCCAGGACGAGGTGCTGAGTACCCCAAAAGCTGCTCTAGCAATGTCTTTAACTCATGACCTCTGAACAAAAAGATACAACTTGAGAAATATAAAAGTAAACCATAGCAGTGAAGAACTGTAGAGCCAATAGAGCTTGTCTAATACTTTGACAATAGCTAAGTGCTGCAGGAACTTTTTCAGCAGAAATCTTGAACAGAAATAGACAATGTTGATAGAAACATTCTGTAGGATACTGCTCTAGGAAACTAAGTTAAAAATTTAGGATTGTGCAAAGTAAATCTTTTGTGTCCATTTTGCTTGCTAGTGTGTAAATTACTGTTGAAGTAACCCTTTCCATAGTAAGACATTTAGCAAACAGTTTTTTATCTACTCTGCTGCTTGAAGGTCTGGAGGTGAGATAAGAGCTTGGTTATTATCTAGGAGACAAACTAAGCACTCATTGCTTAATGTTGGGGCATATATCCTTTTATTGAAGCCTGGATTTATCAGCTTGTCTGAGTTTTTCTTATCTATTGATGATGGGTTCTTTTGTGGGGAACTAGAAAAGGAGAGAGAAGAAATCCCACCCTCTAAATGTCTATAAAGCGTATACTATCAAATTGTATTGTATTGTAGCTATGCTTCACAGACCACACATGTCAAAGAACTTTCTGTTGTTGCCACTGCAGCTTACCTTCTAGCTCCTCATTTCATGCTGATCTTTCACAATCAGGCCTGACTTATACTGTATTTAATGACATGTAATACCTCATTCCTGAATAGATGCAAACAGGCAGCAAACTGGAAATACAAGCTAAAGAGATACAGGTGGGTGTTATCATATAAATAGAATTTGGTTTTCTGAAATTACAATTATGACACCCCTGGATGATCTCTGATCCTGCCATATTATGATATGACAGATGTATATTGCCATGATTTCTCTAGTGATGCTCTCTGTTGCTTCCTTGTCAGCTTTAATAACAAAGCAACAGAACAGACTAAACTGAAATTATTTATCCTCTATGAATGTCATAGTCAAAGCATGCTATCAAGTAACAGGTTAGGCTTTCTCCTGCAATGAAATTTGCATGCACAGCAGGTTTTTCTGTTTGGAATGACGTCATGTTTCATGAGGTCACTGATACTATTATATTTTACAGAGTGACTTTCATGAGGCCACTCCCTCTGGCCTGTTCTCTTCCTTCCGTCTCCTCCTTTCTTCTTTTAAGCAAGGACAAATATTATTTCATAATTTGTAATCCCTTTCTCGCTAAAAGAATCTTTTTCAAGAGTGAAGTAAATGGCCCAAGTGAATAGATTTTATCCTTCTTTGTCCCTAAAATGATTTATTTGGAGAAGAAAAGACTGTGTTCCCTGAAAGTGATCATAGGGCAGAAGACTGTTGCAGGTGGATGGAGAGGAATGTGCAGAATTCGAGGACAAACTATTTCACCTCATTCTTTTAGTTTTGAATTTTATCCATGTTTACAGTCCTTTTTTTTTTTTTAGTTTGGCAGATTTGTGAGAAAAACCTTCCAATGACCCTTCTGAGGTCAAAATTTCACCTGTTTGCTCTTTAAAAAAGAAACATTCTTAAAAGATTGCATTTTAAAGGAAGATACTAGAAAAGAAAATGAATACATTACCAGGTTGAGACCAAACAGGCAGATGTGAGGTAGGCACAAAATATGCCTGTAGTGACTTCATTAAATGTGCTTGCTTGGTAACGTGCCTGAAAATAATGGTTTCTCCGACATCATCAGTTAAAACAGCAATCAAACATAACAGCATAACACAACTCCATAGTATTTAATGACAGTTCTAGCCTCCTGGCACTCAGTAAATAACATACCCACTGATACATAGTGTATGAATGGCTCCTTATCTCTTAGTGAGTTTGTGTGAATGATTGAATTATTGCATAAATGTAGCCATCCCGTTTTGATTGTATTGCAGATGAATCCCTAATGGGAACAATGTTTGTCACTGTGAATCTAAGAGGAAAGTGCTTCCTGAAAGCCTGAGAAAAGTACCGAAGAGCTGCAGGTGGTACATTTCAGATGCAGCTTGCCCATACCATAGTGCTTCACTGCGGTTACCTCAGTACAGACCCTGATGGGGATGCTGCTTTTCAGGGATCTCAACTTTAGTGACTACCAAACCTTTTTAGAATGAATAGCAGAGATGGGGTTTGCCATATCTAAAATCAGGTCATTTAGGAGTCGGGCATCTCAGTGCTCAGCACTGCGTGGTTTTACTTCTTCTGAGGGTTTCAGCCTGGAGCATTACTGAAACAGTACAATTCACTCTACATCCAACGGAGTATGAGAGCAATTACCTTTCAAGACCATGTGGTTATTGGTAAAAAGAAACAGTTTGATCATGGTAAACATAATATTACAGCACAAACCACCTTTGTATCTGAACCCATTTAAACCAGTGAAGATACTTCTGTTCTTTAATGTTCTTGAAAGATGATGACCCTGTTTAGTTTAATTTGTTTTCCATTCAGCATCATTATTCTGCTTGTAGACAGAAGATACTTTGCTCTCTATTTATGCTTGCATTTTTAATAGCTCCATTTACCAATTTCAAACAGGTTTACCTAGAATTGTTCTCAGAGGGGAAAAAAACCCAGCTAATTGCTATTAGCATTTGCAGTGCATGATTAACTTATAATGATATATTAGTAAGACCATCATTTAATATTAGGATTGACATAAAGAAATAAGAATGAGTGACATAATTTTAATAAAAGTCTGATTATTTGCAAATGGAATGCAAGGCCACCATGAGTAGTGTTTCTTCATTGTATTTCTTCTGCAAGAAAAGACTAAATTCTACTTGCTTTTCTACTATGTGTTTTCATTAATCTCTGAATTAAATTGTATGGTTTGTGTACAAATGGCTTGTAAATTTGGTTTGGTATAGAAAATGGAATGGCAATATGTCATGATGCCTAAGTAATTTTTTTTTTTGCATGTTTATGTTCATAAAACATAATTATTCAGCTATAAACATTTAGTGGGTGTACTATGTTTATGTACTGGTAGCATAGCGGAATCATTAAACATTTTAACTGAACCCAAGCTTACCAAGTTGAAACTACTAAGAAGGACAAAGGAGAAAAGTCTAGTAACTATATGTAATGCACAGCAACTTATTTAAAGCAGAGGCTGCGTGTTTGGTAAGATAATTGCAATTTAGTATTTTATTTGCAACATTATGCTACAAGATTATAATGTTTTTGTAGTGTGAATATGGCTTGCAACAGAGACAAAAGACAATACATTTTCCTTGCAAAGTGGAAAACTTGTGAATCATGAAGTAATTCAAGCAAGTTGTAGCAATGAGAAATACACTAGCTTCTAAAGAATCAATTCAAAATTTTGGTCTATTTGGGAATAAAATCTCCTTTAAAGAAACATCTATCACTCACTGAGTATTGTATGTACTACATGGGCACTGTGATAAATAATAATTTTTTTTTTTCTTAGGTTTACTGAGAAGGTTTATACTGGTAAAAAAACAGGCTGGTAAATGCCTATGCATAGTAGGCTAGTATAAATCATTACATAGTCTGATAAAGAAAATTTTGTATAAGCTTTTTTACCGAGAAGGATTCTGAAGATTTGCAGGTAATATTTTTCCTAAATTATGTAAAGCCTCGCACAGTGCCTAGTCAAAGTAACTCTCCTAGAAAGAATTACTTGTGCTGTATGAAAATAAGTCAAGACTCTATTTTCAGCCAGCATCAGTCACAACAAATTTTGCACTGGGAAAATGAAATTGCACACAAATAAACAGTTACTAAAAAAAAAAAAATAATTCTCGGT
The DNA here is from genome assembly GCF_000690535.1 of Cariama cristata. Lineage (NCBI taxonomy): Eukaryota > Metazoa > Chordata > Aves > Cariamiformes > Cariamidae > Cariama > Cariama cristata. The sequence goes on along the minus strand of NW_009637561.1, from coordinate 11,963 downwards.
TAGCTGGGCATCCTGACTGAGCTGTCCACAAACCATGTCTGCATTCCAAAACAAGAAACTTTTTGCTCTTAAGTTTTGGTACGTGCAGTTCTATAAACCAGGGTTGGGAATACGTATTCCTTATGGATATAAATCAGTGGCTTATCTGAGGTCAGTGTAGCTATGTCCGTTTATGTTTTAATGTCAAAGCTGTGATTTTTAATTATACATTTGCTTTAACTTTATTGCAAGAATTAAAAAACATTTTTTTAAAACTATTATGGCTGAAATTAGATAAACACTGTTTGCCGTGGTTCCTTACTTTAAATGACATGTTACCTCCATGGAAGAAAGCTTTCTGCTGAACATGAATAAAATAAGCATATTTTTAAATGTAATTCCCATTGTGTTTTCTAGTAAGCTGAGACTAACATTTAAAATTAAAAGTGTTTACTAGAATCAGTTTCTAGAACTTCATTTTTTAGGACCTAAGAAAGAAATCTGTCAGTTTTGGAGTTCCAGGTCTGAAGCATCCATTCATGTTAGCAGGTCTTACGACCCTTCTTATTGAATTTCAGGGCTTAAGCACTCAGTATCAAATGTAAAATTAGAATTGTAGTTACTGTAGCACTTTTTGCCTGTCATTCTTGAAATATTTTACAAATCATCATTGCTCAATTTTATTAATAGTGATACAGAGACAGATTAGTTATGCCTCCAAGCTCATGTGTCAGTAGCAAAATGTGGAAGAAAGATCAAGTTTCTTGTATCTCCATTCTGTCTACTGCCCATAAGGCAAAAGCTCTCCCCTTCAATAGTTAATATAGTATGACCTACGTATATAAAATATTGAATGAATACCTGTAACATGACTTAGATATTTTAATCTATCTAAGTCTGGATCATAGTTCTTGTGCATATCAATACTGAATGTTGAGTTTCTTCTTTACCCCCTTCTTATGGGAAAGGGCTACCAAATAGAACAGCTGAGGAAGATGCTAATATATGTAGAGAATAACGAAGGATTTGACTTATGTGAGAGTATATATGAATATGGACTATTGCTTTTATTTGACTGTACATCTTGAGCAATTTTATCGGCCGGTAACTATATTTTCATAATTCTCTTATGGACAAAAATTGATTCCTTAGTAAATGAATAATATTATTAATGTTCACTTAGTTAAAAAAAGGATCAGATAGTTCCAGAGCCATGGTATTATGCTGATGATTAAAAAATCCCAACATAAACACATCTCTTATTTCATCATCATCATCTAGCTCACTTAACTGAAGAGTGTGTGCCCTGAAACTCAGTATGTCATAATGATTTTGCTTGCTTTTGTACAGAGAAAATATTTTAATTTCAATTACTTTTGTTAAAATCCCCTCTTCAGGAATGATCAACATTAAAAGGTTTCCCTTGCCATCATGCCTTCCGTGTTCCATTAATGAATTGTACTTGCTGTATTTTCTTTCTAGGTGTTGGTGGCGAGCATTTCTCCTGGATGACTCTGAATATACTTTCTTATTTTTTGCGCTGGTGAAATACTGTTGTCTCAGAATAACCATCTATCCAAAAACTGATGGCATTACCTTTGTAAATTCCAGAAGATCAGACCTGACTTCATGCATCGCTCCTTTTTTGGAAAGTTACGTAGCTGCTCTTTGTCGCATTAGGCCAGCTACCTCATGTCTCTTCTGTAAGACTTCTCTACAACTACACCATTGTTCTGAGTTGACAAAGCTGTGTCTGAAACCTTGTTGTGAGCATGTGATATTGTTCCTGTGAATAAATTGATATAAGGATGGCCTCATGCTAGGCTATATGTGGTTATATAGCTGCACATTTTAAATCATAGTTAGAAGAGTATCAGCAACACCTGTATATTTTTACATGTTTCATAGTAGGAAGTGGCAGTCACATGGTGAAGCCTTTTTCTGGTACTGCCTCTAGGTTCTTGGGTGTTTTATCAAAGTCAAGTTACTCGTGATCTCTTAAAACATGTTCTTCAGAGAGAACTCTCCAGAAGCAGTACTCCTTCCTTCCTTCCTTCCTTCCTTCCTTCCTTCCTTCCTCCCTCCCAGCCTCCCAGCCTCCCAGCCTCCCTCACAAAGTGGCACTGGAGCATTTCCAGAACTCCTGTTCTGTCAGGCCTTCAATATAGCATGACAAATCCTCTAGAATAATTGTATTGAAAACTGTCCTCGTATGACGCTGTTTCTGAATGGAGTGGATGATGGATCACTCTACTAATTTTCTACAGTTGATACCTTGTACAACAGAAGGACGTCTGTTATGCTATTCTTAAGAGCTACTTGCTGCAAAAGATTGACAGAGAGGAGAAAATGTCTTATCAGCAGGTAAATCAATTCTAAAAGTTACAGTTTGGGAACTTAGGGATGAGGTCTTCTGGTTTTGTGGTTTTTAAAATAAAAAGCCCAAAAAGTCAAAGCCCAAATGCAAGGATGCCTCTGGACCTCCTGCCATATATTAAGCCTATTTTTATTACGTATCGTATATTAGGGTTTGGAGTGTGCCCCTCTTGGGCCTTATTTCCTCCATTCCTCCATCTTCTGAATCTTCTCATTCTGATATTTCTGTTTCATTGTACTTTTAGAATAGAGGTTTCTCAGTGTCCTTGGTTTTGATTTTGTGATACTGAACCAAACCTGAAAGGGCATTCATTGATAAGCAAATAAATAAGTTACTATGTTTGACATTTCTGATTTGGTAATAGGAGATGAAATGTAACCAGATAAAATAGCACCTGCCCATTTTGGGAAACTTAACTAATGGTTTCTGGTGAATCCTTTTTTTTTTTTTGATTGAAGATTTAATAGTTTTATGACTAGAATGGAATAAGTTGATAGTTCATTTTCTAGATCCAAGGAATCATTCTGCATTCTGGTATGGCCACGGTTGATGAACTTGCTGGCAATTTCAGCCTGAAGGCCAAGTACTAAATAAGCAGTCGGGGTGTTCTGACAGATGATTCCTTCACAACTGGCTGGAGACACATTGAGGAGAAAGAGAGCAGAGGCTGGTAGTACACCTTTTCTGTGTTTAAGCAGCAGAGAACACTCAATGCTATTTCAGACTGTTAACTTTCTTGGGTTAAAACTCCGGTGACATCAACCAAGGCAGACAGGACTGTGTCAGCAGGTGTGGTAGTAGTGTGCAGCTCACAGCAAAAGTCTCAGCAGACGATTCGTGCCATTGATATTTGACAGAAATCACCAGATATGATGATCAGTTTTTCAAGAACTTTTTATTATATTGTAAAGAATCTGCAATCACTTATCCTATGCTTGTCTCACACACTTCAAAATGAAATAGTCAGGTGATCTCAGGATGCAAGAATCCTTCAGATGTTTTCAGAGTCCTGTTGAAACAGGCTTCCATTTGACAAAAGTGGGAAATGTTAATTTTCAGCCCCTTTATAAACACAGGAATTCTCTGCAAAGGGAATTCTGTTGCCCAAGCAAATGCACACTTGAATGACTCAGTCCCAATTAGTGATTTATAAGGTTCACCTTGAGTATATTTGCTACAGTAACAACTAGAAAATAACTTTTTGAGTTCAGATGTTAAATGAGTCCACCTTTTTCCTTTTCCAAGATATTTCTGATTCCAACTTGTTCATGTTCTTCTCACATGTAATTTAGCAAGCATGCATCTATTTCCTACCCTCTCTTTAGACTCTCTTATTTCTTTCCCCTCCTGCTGCCCAAGGATATAAAACTCAAATATGTGCCTTTGGCTCATACCGTTTTCTTTTGAGTCGTAGAAAGAATTCATTTGGTCATTCAGGCAAGAAAAACACCTGTACATTTCACAATAACTCTATTTGCTATAATTATTTAAAAGAATTCAACTATACCTTCTCAATCATATTCTTCCTTCCTGCTGGCTTGTATTTTTCAGACTGCTCGCTGTATTAAAGGACAAGTGTTTGCAATGCTAGTAGTCTCCACTTTGTTCCCAGAAAACTGAAAGCAAATGTGAGACAGATGACTTAGCTTCCTATAGCTTCCGTGGGGATCAAAATTGTGCACATTTGTGCGTGAGCATAGTATAAAAGGTAGTTCATATGTTCCTTTTATAGCAAGGAAATAGTTACTGTGTATTTTCCATACCAACACAAAAGGATAATGTGTGCTCTGTTTAATTGACTGAAAATCATCAACAGTGCTTCCCAGTCGGTAGGAAGTTGTATTCCCAATTCGACAGTTCCCATGCAGTCCATTGTTAAGTATGCAATAATAAACTTTAACTCTGTAGCCTGGATTTACATTCCTAACTCCAGTGCCCTCAGAAGTTAAGCAAACAACTTTGGATTCCAGTGGGAGTGCAAAGAAAGTCTTATGTTTTTCTGAGAACTTCTGTTATGAACATGAAAAGAGGAAAGCTTATTTTGACGATTGCAAGCTGATTTGTGTACAGAATAAACCATGTAATTTTTTAGTAACAAATTAGGGCCATATTTTCCAGGACATATATACAGACTGTGTTCACAAAAACTTTATGGTTTCTACTTCCTTTTTAATGCTTTGTTTTTCTCTAGCCCTTACTCATATTTACAGTGACTAACAATATTTGAAAAAAAAAAGGTGCGTGCATGTGGGGAAT
>NW_009637561.1:0-7320 GCF_000690535.1 Cariama cristata | reverse complement strand
GGGAAAGAAAAGGTGAGGATTGTTGTCAGAAATTGTCAGGAATGAGAATACTTTCACTCAAACCAAAAAAGCTTTTCTGCTAAAAAAGAAAACGATATATTTTCTTACATAAGAAGATACTATTTTAAACTCCAATTCTTCTTATACTTGAAGGCCTGCATTATATCCTACTCAGACTTTCAGGTTTCCTAAATAATTTTGAACATCTAAATAAAAATCCCTTTATAACTGTGCAAATTTAAAATTTCATGCTTCTGCTAGTAGTCTTTAAACACAAATTCCTCCTTCCATAGATTTAGTATTACTTCTCTGCCCCATAGATCTGTGCTTTATTGATAATATCTGTCCTACCATTATTTCTTATTTTATATGTATTCTAGGAAATAACAAATTCTATTGTCTGTAAGGAAAAAACACATGCTAATGTCTTCAGGGTATATGCCTAAGATGCATTTAGAAAACCACAGCCATCAAACGGTGAACACTTTTCTTCTCCTCAGAATAACTCTGTTACCCAAACTGCATCAATGCCTTTGGCTATCTCCTATTTTTTGGATTGGTTTTGTGTATGCTCAATTAAACTACACTACTGTGTATTTTACTCCACTACAAGTACTTCAGTAGTTTACTACACTACACTACAGCATCGATATGTTTGCTCAGTAAGTTCTATTACTCTTCTAATACACGTTATTCTTTTGATTTGACAGTGTCTTAATCGCCTTTTACCCAGGCTACCTTGTAGCATTGTGTGTCCTTGGCAGTAAACGGTGAGAGATGTTCATTTCTCCACCTGTGCTCCTCGCTCGTAGGTTTGCCAGTATGGGAGACAGTGTGTATAATTACAATAGCAATCAACCCAGGAAACCAAGCCTTTCTGCTTCCATTAGAAAGGCATTGGTTGCAGTCTGGGAAATTAGTTCTGAATTACTATTTGAATTTGGACGTTTCTTCTGCTGACTGCCTTGTATAGATGGAGTAGTCCTCTGACCTCAAGTCATTAAAAGCCTATCAGCAGTGCACACTTAGTTTACTTGCATTACTTTCATTTTCTCAGGGTATCAGGTACCTTGAACAAATGGTTGACTCCTCCTGACAACTGACTGGTGAATACTTGGGCGGGTTTCCTGCAACAGCTGTGCTGCAGGCTTAAAAACAAACCAGAGCTCTGTGCCCTGTGTTTCATGGTGCTGGCAATGCAGCCTGGAATGGGCTCTGCTCTTCACTACGAATAATACTCCTCTGAACAGTATTTTTCCACTGTGAGCAACATGGATGATTTTATTCAACCAACCCTACAAAAGCCTATGTTAAAGTGACTCTACTTTGAGGAGTAAACATCAGAATCTTTTGAGGACAAGAAATGCTCACCAGCAGTATGGTTCATACTTGGGTTCTGAGATAAAGTATGGAAAGGGAGATTGTCTGTACTCAGAAATCATGGCAATCTGTATTGAATGAAAAAAGAAGTTGACATTTTATCAGTAAATGAAAACTAAAAAATACAGTTTGGGAAACATCAGAGAAACTGTTTTAACAGCAATGCTGCAATTTCAATTTAACACGCTACAAATGCCAAAAAACCCCTGTAGTTGAATGAGGTGTTCTGACAGATTTTCACTGATGTTGTAGTGTAACTGATACACATTCTGAAGAGTATTTTGTGAGAACAAGACAGTTGGTTGACTGATTTTGTACAGAACCTGGATTTGTGGACTGCCTCACTGCTGGATCTGCAACATTAATGAAGAGGCTGCTTCCTTTGTGCGCAATTCAGTAGCTGTACAAAATTTTTGCGGTGACATCTGCCACTGAGATGCTTGGTTGTAGGATTCACTGTATAATTAAAGTTTGGTTCAGATTTATTTCTTAACTCCTATTATTGTGTTAGTAAGGCTGAGATGACAGCAGCCTTTCTGTAGTGTGGTTTTCAAACAAATCACCACGTTGCAGTGTTCTCGGTGGCGGAATGATTTGATCCATGGTCACACTGTATTTCTCTGAGATAGCTAAACTGGGAGCTCTGGCCGAGATACTTACTGAGCTCCCCTCAACCTTTAGTGAGATTCAAAAGCAATAATTGGCCCTTTGCACAGCTTTGAAGCATGTGTGAGGTGGGGAATGCCAATTTAGAGGACCAGAGTAAATGTAATTTGAACTAAAAAACCTCAAAGAGTATATAGTGTAGATGCTGGGGGCTTAACACCACCTGCTTCACCCACTCATGTGGGTCAGTACTTCTGTGGTAGATGTTGTAAAGGCAAAGCAAAAAGATAATTCTAAAGAACTTAGCTGATTTTTAGTAAAATAATCCAAAATATGCAGTTTTAACTTGACCCTGATTTTCCTGGGATTCACAGAACTTTATAACAGCAGAGAAGCAGCAGCACAAGAGTCACAGGAAGACAGAATACAACTATAATCAAACTACTTATACAAAGACAGGATGATTAATTCAAGGAGGAATGGAGTGAAGTCACACAGTATAGAAGGATAACTGGTTTGATTTGTTCATATCTGAAATTCAAAACAGACTTGGGAGAAAATGAATGAAGCAGAGATCACTGAACTTAAAGTGAACCAAAACAAGTGGGATTCATATGACTCTAAGAGCCAGCTGATGAAATCTTTAAATACATGAATGTTCTTTTAAATGCAAGTGCAGTTCTGTCTGTTTAGGAGAGTGCGTTTTTCCTAGCTGGCAAGTACTTTGTGCAATGATTGATCTCTATGAATTAATTTGCTAAGAGAAACAAAAAATGGAGAAAGTGTCCACCTTTGTCAGGACACAGCCAGTAACTCCCTACTAGCTGCTGCCTGAATCCTTTTCCAATGAATTAGCGCAAGACTAAGGTTAGTGATATAATCAGGTGATTACACTCTTTAGCTGTTTAAATATGACTCTATGTAAATATTTTGTTGCCAGTCCGTTGAAACTTGCTAGGTACACATTTTTGGAAGTCCCATGTAAACTTAGGAAACTATAGTCTATAGTCTTTGATCTTTGAGGTTTTCTGTTCTTTGAAGTTTTTTTTTTCTAAAGTCACTGCGATACAAGTGTTAATTTAATACAGTAGAGTGGAAAAATAATCTTGAGTCAGGGAGTATTAACACATAAAGCATCCTAGCTTTTCATGTGTCTCTCAAATTTAGTAATTCTCCCTCCAAAAGCAGTTCTCCTAGCAGTTGTGTGTTTGCTGAACTATTAGGAACCCCACTGTAAGCACTTCTTTTCTGTGTGCTTTTAGCTTAGTCTCCTGGCTTTCATTCTCCTTTTGTTTTTAACATTTTAATCCTTTTTTAAAGATATGTTTTCTTCTGTGCTCAGTAAAGTTTTTACCAGTATAAACGCTGTTTGTTAAAAATCCTTATGTCTCTGTTCATCATTCCTCTTTTCCTGAAGTTTCCTCTTTGAGATCTCTATTGCCATGATGCCTGAGCTTCTCACGGTATTTTCAATGACCATTCTCAGAAATACTGTTATAAGACTGGCAAGTATTATTTCCGTGTGTGAAATGCAGAACCAAGAGTTCTCAATGCAGGGTCTCCAAAGTCCCAGGTTAGGAACTTTACTTTAGAGATGTCTTACTTTTTAAAAACTCTCCACTTTTTACCTCTCCACTTTTATTACCTCGAAAAGATCATGTGCATATTTGATTTTTCTACAATTATCTGTGATCCTCCCTAAACTAGGTATGTGGTAATGCTCAGGTATTTTTTTAACATTAGCAGTTTCAGAGGTACCTCTGGAGCATCGAAAGCTTGCTTATTTGTTTAATCAGAATTTTGAAAAGACCTGAGGAGTTGGGAGGAGGACGACACCTGATGTTTTTCTTCCTATTTACTATTGATAAAGGAAGTACTACTGAGTGTCTTTCATAACAAAGTGCTGTTAGGAACAGGAGTATTTCTGTAGTTATTTTCTCTAATTCGGAAGTTAGAGGTTAATAATTTGTGATGTGGGGAAGTGGGTAAAACAGAGTCCAACAAACTTCTTGTTTGGAGTGCAAGGAGACTCTATAATGAAATTGTTTCACTTCCAAGGTGTGAAAGATCTATTTTTTTCTTCCTACACAATGCTAAATGGGTCTTTTGATTTCAAATTATGTCTTGCTGGAGCAAAAAGCTACTTGCACATAGCTTGGAACAAATAAGCAACTGCTGCCTAATGTGATTCAGTGGGTTGCAGTACCAAAATAGATCCTTTTGCAGTTCTCTGTTGCTAGCTTTCCAACAGACAAGTCTGTCTTCACGTTACGAGGCATCACATTTCCGTTTCAAGGAAAAATCCACACTACTGTTGGAGACTGAAAGGAAATGCTCTCACAGATGTATTTATCAAACTGCACCCAAGCAGCTGCATTATAAAGAATGTGGCCCTCTTGAAATATTGGCAACTGCTGTTGGCTAAGAGTAAGTCTTCTAAAGGGGCTGTGATACGTTCTTTTCTGCTTCAGAATGGTAGTGTTTAAGTTTCAATGTGGATATAGTTGAGCTATTGCAAACAAGGGAGAGGCTGTTTCTTTTATAGGAAGTTCCCTGTGTTTGCCCACTGAGTTCTTTCAGAGAGTTTTTTTTCAGATGTAGCCAGAATAACTCTAGTTTTCCCAGCTTTTACTAGATGTTTGCTACTTTTTTGAGAACCTCTTTCTGTCATCGGCAGGGAATCTGAGTGGTGGTGAGCAGTGTTACCACTCTGCCTTGTAAACTGTATTTTCCATCCATGCATCAAACTCATCCATGCATTTGATACTGAACAAATGTATCTGCCATCCAAAAATTCTTTCAGTAACAAGAAATTTCTGTTACAGAAAGCAGATTAATGAATTGACAGATCTTTTGGCAGAAACATTCTTCTAAATCTGATCGGATTGCTCTGTGTTTTGCTGTATAAGTAATGATAAAATGATCACATTTTCTGGGTAGGTGTACCAGTGTTAAAAGATATCTTTATGCTCTTTCCACGTATTTTCATATGAAACAGTTACAAAATCTGGGCAACTGAGGAAACTGGGTTGTTGGAATTAAAAGTGAGTGAAAGTGAGAGAGAGAGAGAGAAAGATAAATGTCAAAGTCACCAATTACTGATCTATTCAGTGACATGGGGATTAGAAATTCATGAAACAACTTTTGGAATAGCTGTCCTGATAGCAAGACCATTCTTTTCTTGAGATACCTGACCCTTCTATTTTTCTGAAATGTCATTTTGCATCTGAATTAATCTTCCCCAAGGGAAACTCACTCACAGCTGGACACTTTCACAAAAACATTTTATTTTAGACAAAGTAGTGTGTTTCTGAAGTAGAAAATTACATAATTATTTCCTGAACACCTTTAGCAAGCTGGATTTAAAAACATCTGACCTGGAGCATAGGCTTTTTCCTCACATTGGTGTCCCAGTATTGAGATGGGAAAATTACATTGACATTTAATGATCCATCACAAAGTCTTTCAGTCTTCTGACGTTTAGTATATGTGGATAGATGAAATTGTTATTGATTACTGCTTGGTCAATTAGGACGCAGTGGGATCCTGATAACTTAGTATTTCTGGTTTGTGTAGGTCTCTGCGCCAGGCTGGTTGACGTCTAGGAATGTGGCTAGCAGGACATGATTGACTAATGCAATTATGTGAGGTAGGCATTTTTCTTGCATGATATCTAATGCTTATATTTTTTAACTTAGGATATAAATAGTTGTGTAAGAATATGGCCATGGCAATGAGTATATCTAGTTTTCCTGTTATTTACAAGGCCTCTACTTTTTCTGTTTCATCCATTCTTGCACATTTCTCTTTTGCCTGATACTAGCGTGGAAAGTTCCGTTATTCCCTTGTAGCTTATATAATGTAACCACCCTGCACAGTTTCATTTGACTGCTTCACACAGCTTTAATTTTAGCTCATCTACTATTTTTGAAACCTTTAGTGGACTGAAGTACTGAATATTTTAAGAATTGCAGTGATTTGATATACGAAACACGTGACAGGGAGAAGGTGATTGGCTGCGTAAATGTGGCCAGCTGAAATTCGTTTCATTACTCTTCTACTCTTTTGCAATGATATTTTAGTGATATTTTAATGATATTTTAGTGAAGGCAAAGTAAACAATGTGTTTTTACTTGTAAACTAAGGATTGTCCCTTTTCAGTAATCACCATTTTCCCCTCAAAATATCTGTTGTGCAAAGAAACAGATATGTATTGTTGAGAAGAAAAGGAACAGAAACAGACTCAGGACAATGTTTTCCAGACTCTAGGGTACAAAGATAAAATTTTCTTGAAGTGTCTCCATGTAAATAATGTTCTTAAATGACAGCATGTGAGCATGATCAGTTCTGAAAAATTACATTCTAAAAAGCAGAATTTTGTTTACTTGCTCACTTGTAGGTGCCTACTACCATTTGGGATGTCCGTAGTTATCTGAGACATCAGCACAGGCATGACACTTAGGACACTGGACCATGGAGAGGCATGCTTTTCTGGCTGCCAGTTGAAGGCTGATAAAATTATATTGGTACATCTTAAATAGCACAGCAGACCTATGCTTTTGATTTAAGAGGGGTCTTCACATCTAAGCTTTTATTTACCTAGTGTCTTGCCCTTTTATTTTAATGTTTCAATTTACAGAAAACCTGTAAGTTTAGATAACAGTAAAAACTTTGGCATCCTTTTTTATCCATCCAGAACTACTATGTAGTTTGGAGCTCACTGCAGGAAAAAAAATGTCTGCGCCACAGAGGTGAGCCACAAAGCTCCTGAATCCTACCCATATCCGATCTTCTTTTCAACAGTGACCTGCAGAACTTGTCTGTATTTGGGGAAGAGGTATTAGAAACTATGGTTCCTTCTTTCCGCTGACCTTAATCTCTCTGCAGGACTCTTCCTTTGAAAACTACCTATTGGAAACTGATTTTTCTTTTGTACAGAATTATTAGAATGTATTTTATTATTTCTTTAGAATAATGTATATATATTTTGGGGAAATGTGTAATGGTGAGTGCCTAGAACATCACCTGACTCTAACTGAGCAGCAGTTTGACGTTCAACAGAGACTGATAGTCTCCTGGGATCCGTAGTAGTCAAAAGTTGTAAGGGTAGGAATAGGTAAAGAAGTGCTAATGTAGTGCTAAATTAGATCCACTAAAAACTCCTACATATCAGCACGATATTTTACTGATTACTTCGGACATGATGTCATATGAATGCAGTCAATGCTGTTTTTTCTCCAGCCTGCATCTAGACAGATCAAGCTTGTTTCTGCCCAGCGTTTCAGCAAGAACAAGATTGTATTGGTTTGCAGTTGTCCTGGTTTGGCTGAAACA
>NW_009637560.1:20218-57945 GCF_000690535.1 Cariama cristata | reverse complement strand
AATAAATAAAAGGAAAAATGGGGAAAGGAGAGTGGGGGAGAGAGGGGAAAAAAGAGAGGAACTTTTTTTTTCCCCCCTTCTTCTCATCTGAAGGAAGCAGCAGTGTCTCCTTGCAGAACGACAACCCTCAGGATACAGCAGTTGTCTTCAAATCTGTGACCATAAAAAATCATTATCTCTGTGAAATACAGCAATTTGGGAGATAATCAAACAGTGACCAGGGGGCAGAGCTGCCAATCTGAAGGATTATGCTCTGTGCACGCTTGATTCTGTCTGACCTTCCTCCGAGCCAGCTGTCAGCTTGGCGAAAACGCACACGGATCGACTCAGGGCACATTCATTAGACTGTCTTCGGTGAAGAAGTCATTTGCATAAAACCCCAGCTTTCTTAATTAGTACTTCATTTTTCCCTTGACTTATTTTGTGGCTAAGTTCACTCGCCTTTTTTTTTTTTTTACTTGCTGAAAAATACAATGGGGGAGGAGATTTCTTTTTTTTTTTTTTTTAATGTGGGGGCAGGAGGGAATATGACTTGCAAATTAACTCAGTGATAATTAGCCTATTAACATTTTCAGAGATGTAGGAGGTTTCCAAATGTTGAAAAAAAAAAATCAGAAGGGGGAAAAAGTGTGTGGGGGAATACCGTAGTTGAAATTTATTATCTAAACTTCTGGACTGACAATATTGAAATATTGGGAAAGACAGACGGTACAGTCTATGTGTTGAAAAATCTCCTTCTTTTACAATGACACATACTCTTTACTCATTCTCAAAGACTACTTAGGAAAATGCTACTTTATCATTCCCGTGGACAAGTAATGGAATTTTCTATAGTTAGAAAAATAAAAATACGTTTTTCTTCTACTGCAGTTAACGTGTGAATTGTTTGGATTAAGAAGTAGTTAACCACATACTGCAGTTTTACCTGGACTTTTCTTATAAGTACCAGTAATGATTTTCACATCCCCTAAAAGCTTCAAAACCATAGTTGTGTCAAAATAAACTGCAAATTTTTGTATGAGTATAAAGTATTCACTTAAGATGCACTACATTTTACTGATTTAAAATTATTGTGTGACTAAGAACAAACAAGCCACAGGAATGATTGCCTTTTGTTATAAAGAGTGTTCAGAGTAAAAAGATGCCAAATTAGTGCAGACATTATCAAATTTGTTCTTCAGTTCAAAGTGGATCCGAACGATGTTTGTTCTCCTTTGGATATTCTGCTCTTGCCTGATGTAGGAAGCTATTTCAGTGCTCCTAAGTTTAATCACAAACTAGTCCAACTTACACCTCAGTACCACTATCAGAGCATAATCATTGCACAAGTGGAGGGAAATCCTGAAGTCCAAGTAACATCCTTGTCACTGCTGGATCAGAAACTAACAGAGATAAAAGGCATACGCATCCTGGAATGTTGCTTTTGTGGCAGCATTCTGTTTAAAATGGTGCAAAAAGCAGTAAAACTTGCTGCCATGTTTTGTAGATTCCTCATCATTGTGCAAGAGAGCAAAAATGTAACTGGGGACATCTCTGTTCTTAGATATATATTGTAGCTCTTGCTCTAGTTTTACAGGTCTTCTCCAATATAAGATTTAAACAGAGTTTCAAGATGGGAAAGGCGGCTGCAGTCAGGATATTAAACATCTCTAAATTTGAAGAATCAGGACCAGCCTTTGGAAGGCAGAGTATTTCAGGTAACTGTTTATTAGTGAAATGAATAGTGCCAGGACCTGATCTCTGGTCCTGAGGGCAATAGGCTCAGACCAGTTGTACGCATACTACTAAATTGTCTCAGCCTCCAACATAGTACGAATGCATCCAAACTGCCTAAAAGGAATTGTCCTTGGCCCACACTAAGACCCCACATATGCAGGTAAATCATTTGGGAGAACACTAGGTGATTTGGAACAAAACCACACGGAAGACTGCTCTGGATATACAACAGTATGAACGGCCCCATTTTAGTGCCTATGCCTATTTCCAGCAGTGTGTCATTTACTCTTGCAGATGTACCCTCAGCTATTTCCATTTGGGAATTAAAACTAGTTTTGAAGTCCATTTCAAATTTTGTTCACTGGGGGGTTACAACAAATGTACTTAAGCAATTACCTTGAAAATCTGTATCTGTATGTTGTTAATACTATTACTAAAAAGACTAATTAAGGAAATAGTCTGAAGACTACGCATGTGGACTTTTTACAGACAGAATGAAAGCAGCAGCATGTCAAGCTCTTGATTTTTGAGTTACACATTAGTATAAATTAATTAACAGCAGTGAACTGCATCCAAATTTCAGCTGTTGTGGCCCTACTCCAAAGGACTTCCATATTTCCGAACACACATTTTCTTTCTCTCATGATATATAATGACGGTACTTCAAATGTGCCAACAGCAGCTGTAGTTATGCAATACCAATGCAAACAGCACAGAAATCAATAGAAAGATTGTAAAGTTTACTTCAGCCATTTTTACACTAAGTTTCTCCCAATTAAATTTGGAAGTTTATGGGAACCTGTCAGAGAAAGTCTAATCTTCAAAGATTTTTATTGTTTATGTGCAGACTAAAGATATCCAACTGACTACTAGGAGCTGTTCTGTAAAGCTGGATTAAAATAGGCAAAATCTCTAAAAAAAGGGTGACATAGTTTCATTCTCATACGAAAAAAAAAATTCTCCTGGATTTTGGAGCCAACCAGTATGCAGTAGCTCTGTGAATAATGCTGCACATATCCTCAGTAGATTTTGGGTATATCCAATACACTCTCAGCCTTCCAGCATTTAAAATCTACTGTCTGCAGCCTTTGATGAACTCCTGTAATCTTCTGTTACTCTGGGAAAATTTACTAGATTGCAAAAGATAAAAATTGATTTCATTATTAGACCAAAAGATTCAGCGGTAATTCCCAATTTAGTTACTAGTAACAGTCTAAAGTCCAGTTATAACCTTTTCCCACTACTTTTATGCCCTCTCGGTACCACCACACTCAGCAGACATGTTCATTCAGCCCTCAGGCTTCGTACCCCAATTCCAAGACTCCTGGCACAGACCTAGAGGTGCTTCACTCATGTTATTCAGAGCTCTCTTCTTATTCTATTCCCCTCTGAATTACAGTTGCAATTCAGAAAGGTCACATTCTCAGATGTAAACAAAATATTGTTCCTCTGACACATTCATATAAGTCCAAGAGGAGTCATCAATCACTGCTAGCTGATCCAGTACAGTAACGGCTACTTTAGGTCCTTATCAAAGAATTCGTTTTGCATTTCCACTCTAGGCGAAGGTCATCTTACCTAACTTCTCCAATACCGAAATTAGGCATGTAGTCTGAGCTAGTTGACCATGCTCCTGCTATAATTGGAAGGAGATAGTAATAAATTCCAACTAAAAGATACACCAATTTTATAATGGGATGAATTATTCTTCCTGGGATCTAGTCTCTCCTTGATGACCATTAGGGTATGTCTTGACAGCTAACTTAGTCAAGGAACGTTATTTCTAGAAAACTACAGTGCAATGAGATGGGTGAAAGGGTTAATTGCTTGATTACATGATACAGAAAGCCTTGAAAGCTTTCTTGTCATTGTAGTAATTTCAACTTAGTGTAATAACAATTTTACAGATACAACGTCATAGACCAGTTTCCAAACTCATTTTCAGTCTTGCTTGTTTTGTCTCAGAGCATTGGGAATCTCAGAAAAGTGATTTTTATTGGATAATACTTATTTTCTGCAGGCACTTACCCAAGATAGTCCCTTTTATCCATTTTGACTCAGATCAATCTTAGGTAGCAGGTTAGGTGTGCCATCTGACCTGCTGGTGTAGGTTTCTTCATTAAGGAAAGGAGAGACACATGAATTCCTGGAGAGTGATTAATCCCACCTACAAGAGGTGATTCAGACATCAGAATTTACATGCTTCTCTGGATGTACCCGTCTGACTGCAGGAGACTAGATACCTAGCTAAGGCCAGGCTCCTAATTTTTTAATGGCTAAACTGGAATAGAGTTTGTTGATTATTGCTGTGTATCATGTGTAGTGCCACTGAATTTATTAGGATTGCCATGAACTAAAGCAGTATTGCAGCCTTCAGTGACTTTATGATGAGGGCTAGTAGGTGATGGTTTCTCAAATCCATGAGTTCTAGGTGCCCAGAATACACTGAATACTTTCTAGTGTGCTACTGCTTCTTTGTATGACACCTAATTACCTTCTCTTTCATTATCCTGGGATTGTAAGGTCTTTGGAACAAAAGGTATCTGAATTCTGGGTGAAGACTCAATGAATCACTGTTCAGAAATCTCCATGACTGATTCCAGCAAGAAAACATATTACAATGGTACATGGAGGCCCTTGTGGAGAGCAGTATAGCTGCATCAAAATGCTGCTGCTTCAGCTAGCAAACCTTGTGTCCAATTATCACATGCTATTGGTCAGTTCTAGATAGGGTTGCCACTTTTGACATTAAAAAAAAAAAAAAGAAAGAAACCACAAAGTCCATAATAAAATCCATAAGGCTGGACTCAGCATGGACTACCATCCAGCCTTATAGATATTGGTAAACCCCAATACAATAAAGATATACCAAAAACTCCTGACAAATGAATGGAGATACACATCCAACTTGTACGTCCACCTTGAATAACTGTCTCCATTCAATCACCCTCTTTGACCCCTTTCAGGTTTGTGGATATACTCTGACAATAGTCATGTATGGACATAACTTAATGACCAAATACCAAAAGAGGTCTCACTTCTTGAGCAAAGCACTTTACATAAATAACAATAAAAATGTGCAAATAAAGGAAGTACACTTCTATGTCTTCACCAGACTTAAGGAATTCTTTACTCAATCAAGACACCTCCTTGGTAAGGTTTGTCATTTCTCAGTCTTCAGTATTTCACATTATGTCTTCTCATTGCTACTTACTTTGTTCCCTGAATTGTTGCATTTTTTTCGTTTCTTTATCAACTCTTCTTCTCTCTCTCTTTTTAACTACTAAAATTTAACCTAAATTTCACAGCTGTAGCTTAAATCCATTACATGTTGCTCTGTCCTAGTTGACTAATGAGATTAATTATCAAACTATTTTTCAATGTGAATTATCTACTCAGGCTAAAATAAAACCACCAATCTCATTTTCAGTGAAAATCCTGAGTCTGGCCAACAGTCATAGTCCCTGAAGTAAAATAACAGGGTTTTATTTACTAAAGTCTTCAGTCTATTCGTTGTTTTTTATTGGCATTGAAATAACATTTGGGCAAGATTATATTGCATATCTTTTTTTTTTTTTTTTTTTTTAATATGGCTGTTTAAAAGCTCACAATTAAAAAGCCTCTGTTAATACTCTGATATTGCCACCAGGATCGAAAAGGGATTAATGCCAGTGTTCTGGGCTACTAAAGCATGCACATGCTACTGAACACACACTCACTCAAATGCTCATTTCCAGAAAAAAAAAAAAAAGGACATGGAAATAGGATTCTTTCCAAGATGCTCCAAGCACCAGCCAAAGGACCGGATCTTTGTACTGCCTTGGCACAGGGATTCTCCCAGCTGGTGTAAAACTAGTGTACCTGGCCCTTATGTCAGCTTTTCCCTTAATATAGCTTGAAAATGCTCATCTGGGACCTGATTCCTGGAATCACAGACAGCCTTGTAAGATACAACACTTTCCACACTGCTCTGAGTTGCTCTTTGCAAGGACCAATGAAGACAGGGCTTGGTGCTTCCAGAAGTATGCGGTGTTAGGATACAACATCTTACAGTGACAGAGAATAAACAATTTTTAAAAGAGGCAAATAAAATACTGTCATATTACTATGAATATCCTCAGTAGTAGATCAAATCTTCTTGGAGAGGAAGGAGCAACAGGCCCAAAAATCACTTGGAGTGACAAAATGCAAGAAAACAGCTGTGGTGTGCAAAATGAAGACATGATTCCCTTACAGCAACTGTCTTGATTCCATCAGCTCAGATACTTAACAGAGCTTGCATACAAGGGACAAATATGTAAAACTGTGTTGAGTCAAATTCAGTATCAGGAAGGATTTGGAGTCAAGCGTGGATGCTGAGGAGCTCTGAGGGTAGTTCTTACTATTGCCAGAGGAATCCCATGTCATTTTGGCATTACTTGAGGTCAGTGTGCCTTAGCATCGACTCTAGACAACATTATCCTTTTGTTCAGTTAGCTCATAAGCTTTCCAAGGATTGTGTCTTACCATGCGTTTGCACCATCTCTGTCTTGAGTGGTTCCTGAGCTCACCTGGGACTTTGGGAGTATGAATACCTCCCGAAATAAAAATAACAGCAGATGGAAGGACTCTCCTTCCACCGTTTACATACCCATTGCTAATCACAGAAGTGGAATAGCAACACAAGTTAACAATAGTGTGAGTTGACATCCCTCCAATGTAGTCCTGTATCTAATCCATGCAAGAAGATAATAGTTGTCTTCTGATGTTTGCTAAGGGAATTACATCACAGGTATAAGAAACACCATTTAGTTGACTAAATGTAGGTGCCATGTCAGCAAGCAAGGGTATCTAAAACATCCCCAGAAAATATGTGGGGACTCACACCTCTTTGGAGAAGCAACTGGAGGCCCAGCAAGATATCTCATGGTACCCAAAATGACACTAGAAGCTTCCATTAAAGTGGCTAAATGCCTCTTATATTTTCAACTCAAGAAGTTTTGTATCTGTCTGTTCCTAGTATCATCTCTTGGCCCAATGCTAAAAAAAAAAATAAAACCAAGTTTGGCAGCTTGACTGTTTTTTCCTACATCCTGATTTTGCCTGCTGTTATTATTATTTTTTTTAGCAAAATAAACTGAATGAAAAAGTCTATTCTGAATAATTTAAAACTATAATTTGACTGATCTCTTTTATGAAATGTCTTGTTTAAGTTTCTGTTAATTTTACATGGAAAATAAAGTTAATTTTTGATATTTTAATTAACCTTTTTAAAAACATAACCCCCTTCTGAAGAAGAAAACATAATTTCAAATTTGTAAAATTAAAAGAGAGCTGATGCATATATCTTTCCCAGTTACACAGCTAGGTCTGCTGCTGCATTTACAGAAGGCATTATTAGAGAGATGGAGAAGATTTGAGCATAGCAGGAGACTTCACAGAGATTTCTTAGTGTTCAAGACCTGGACAATCACAGCTGTAAACACTTGTAGTTTCCGAACTGAAATATCTGATAAAAGAGTGTAAAAATGCACAAAGAAGGAGATGCAGCTCTCTAAAAGAGTGGCTGGTAGCAGACCAAAATTTTCATTTATACAGTGACTCTGAATTCACTGGATTGTTTCATGGAAAATGTCGTCTTCAGTGGCAACACTGAAACTGCTTTTCCATGGATTTAAAAAAACACTAAATCTAATCTTAAATTACCAGATATGCTTTAATTTCAGTTCCAAGATAAAAATAAAAGCAATTAATACATGTTTTTGTCACCTCAATGTAAATGAGAAAGACCCCCGAGAGCTCAACAGAATTATTCCAGATTTTCACTGATATAAATCAAACCAGGATTTTAGTCATCTTACTTGAACAGAATTAAAATGCAAGTTCAAATTACTTAGTTGCCTAGACATATTTATCAACACTGAGTGTCATCTCATCCAGAGGACTCAGTAACAAAAGGTTTATATCAAGTTCAGAACTTCACTGTACAAAGTGCTGTTCTTACCATAAAAAAGGCCGAATCCTGTTCTATTTGCAATCTGAATAAATGAGGCAGATAAAAATCAGGGGTAAGGAAATGATATTGTCCCCTTTTTTAAAGATCATGGAATGAAGCACATAGCAATTAAGTGTTGCTGCCAAGGTCACATTGTGATTTGCAATCCATAGCACATCTAGGTTTTGAACCCATGTTTCAAACTTCACAACCAAAGCAATATTTTATATTTTTTTTTTTTTTTACAAAGCAAAACATTTGTGTCGGGGGTTTTTTTATAGTTACCATATGATGTGGCAAATGCAATTTTAAAAATTATATAGCTTAACAATTCTCTGTTTACTTAATTTGTCCTGTTTTTTCATTTAGAGTGATGAGGCTTTTTTTTTCTTTCTTTCTTTCTTTTCTTTTTTTTTTTTTTTTTGGGGGGGGGTTACTTAGGTATCAAATTGCAATCTTACGTAAGTCCAAATAAAATAAAATAAAATAAAATAAAATTGCTACCTAAATACCATTACCTGAAATTTTGAAACATTAAGACTTCAAAAGGGTTAATTAATTACATTAGCTGTGTCATTATCCTGGCAACATTCTGCCGGAGGGTGTATAGATCTATTCAGCTGCTGAGTTTGAAAGAGCTGTGTCCTTCTCTCACAGAAGAAAATTCATCAGACATTAAAAACATAGTCATTAGCAGAACATATTGTTTTTTCTTCACCAGATTGGTGAACATCAGATGGAATAATCAAAACAAATATTAAATAAATACTCTTTTCTTTAAAAAAAATGTAACCCAGAATTCATCACAAGTCAGAATAGATTTTTTCCATAAGTTGAAACTGCTTAATATTTGCTGAATGTGGAGAACCAAACCCTCTACAGTCTCACATCTTTGTTGTCAAAAGTGGGTATAAAATGCTCCTGTGTTAGAAAGATAAAACGATACTATCACTTTTAACAGGTGTAAATAACTGTATAAGATACATCTAGTATAAATATAGAAAAACTGGTAAAATAAAGGAAGAACAACAAAGATGCTTAAAGGTATGAAATGGATTTCATGTAAACAGAGAAAAACTGAAATAAAACTCTTCAGTCTGGAAAGACTAATTGTTTCAGGGTGTAACAGAAGACTATGAAATCATGACAATCATGGAGGAGGTGAAGAAAGAACAATTATTTGCTATTTCTTGTAATACAAAATCTAGGAGGTATCAAATAGTCATCTAAAGGCGGGCTCAAAATGATTAAAGGAAAGTACTTTTTCATGCAACACATGATTAAACTGTGAAACTCATTGCCACAGGATGTTGTGAAGGTGATAAGTTTTCATGGGTTCAAAAAGCAATTAGATATAAACATGGAAGGAAAACCCTTCATAGACTACAACAGACAAAGATATAGCTCCCAGGTCAGGAAATTGCATAGCCACAGATTGCAGGAAGCTGGAAAGCTAAAAAGTGGAAATATCAATGTATATTTTCCTTTTTATGTTCCTTCCCAACAGGCAGTCATTACTGGCCATTGCTGGAGACTGAAAAACTGTCTAAACAGTCTACGGTCTCACAAATACATCTTCTTTTACAAACCACTTGAGAATTAGTCTAAAAAAATTTAGCCCTAGAGTAAGAGGAAATTTTTTTAAATTACAAACATATCCTATGTTTTCATGTGGTGCTGTAGATCCAGTACAAACTCCTGTGGGTTCATCCTTTCTGTGGTGCTAGACAGCACCATTCTGGGGCACATGATGAGGAACACATGATATGTTTGTGATAATTTGTGAAGATCTTTCCTGGCAGAAGAACTTGGACCTGCAGCTGCCAGAAGAGGTCCTGTTGGAAACTTTCATCTCCATCGTCTAGAAAAGCCAAAATGAGGGCTGTATATCTATTGTGTCATGCACTTGTTGCTGTGCACTTCTATTAAAAGTTTCTTAAACAAAAAAAAATAAGATTTTCATTTATGAAACGTCAGGGACCTAAAAGAAATCCTTGGTTTTAAAAAAAAAAAAAAAAATTATCCCTGTTTTGATTTGAACTGTGCAAAAACTGCTGGCAGTTATTAGCAGTTATACCATGATGTCTTTGCTGCTTAGCTGTGGGCTTACATGGAAAGGACTCACGGCCCATGAGAGTACTTCTGATTTCACAGTCTGATGTCAATTACTTTTTCCCTGGGCACACACAGGTGCCCAGAGTGAAATAACAATAATGCTAATAGCTAAAAATGCTTTCTAACTAGGTAGGCACAATGGTAAAGAAGGAACTTTCATAAGCATCTTTCATTCTGGCATAGGTGTAGACACACAAGGCACACTAGGCAAATAAAAATTTTCAAAAGTATATAAATCAATCAGATCTGAGTAACATTTCTGACATTTGCAAAAGGTACTATCTTGACACCTGGACCATTCCCTGACAAAGTTCACAGCCTTATAAACTGCCTCAAAAAGTGATCACAATTTTTATACAAGAACCAAAACAGATGTGTTTTCCCAAACATTATGCAGAGAATCAACTTTAAATGTGGGAATGGTTCCATTTCAATTGGCAGAAATTTTACTATAAAAACTGACCATATGTACAAGATTTTTTGATTGCTTTTCCTTTTTGCTGTTGTTAGAGATTTAAACAGAAATTTCTAATATTCCAGTGATGTAAACTATATGACTACAAATAACTAATCTAGAACTCATAAGAAACTAATTTAATTCATTATAGGAAAAAAAATTTGAAGATAAAAAATGAAACCCAGCAACAACTCTGCTTTCCAAAGCTATTAAAAAGGGAAAATCAATAATTGATCTCATAAACAGGTAATTTTGGAGTAGTATTTGCTAAAAAGAAATTTGGAAGGACCCACCACCAGCCACATAGGAAATGGTGTATAGAAAATGATCAGAAAACCTTATGAAGCAGACCTATAGACATGTGGTATTAAATACACTAAGAATATATACATCTCTATTCTCATACAGCCAATCTCCACCTGATCCCAGACACAAAATTTGAAAAATCTGTGCTTACTGATAATGTATTTTTGCACGTAGAGCTAAGGGGCAAATGGGAATGCTGGCAATGGGCTCAGACCCGGGTTAAGAGAGCAAAAATATTACATCTATCCAGATTGTTTAGACGAAGCACCCAGCCTCCCTAAAGTCGCTGTTAACTCCATGCATGCCCACACCATTCAGGATCTGTCAATGAACAGCACTGTGTAAGAGGTCATGGTTTTTTCCCCTGTACTGAGCTTTTCAGTTTCAAAAAGTCTGCTGCTCCCTTGTTAGGAAATGGGGAGGCTAAGGGTGTTCATTAGCACTCACAAACGCATTGTAATGTTTCTGGAATCTTACTAGATTCTAGAAGAGAAATAGAAGGTATCCATACTTTCTATTTTTGTTGTCTCCTGATTCATCATAAAACCTTCTTGTTGGAAAGTTTTATTTTGAATTTATCATTGAATATCAAAATCATACCATGCGCTGAAATCTCTGAATCCACCTTAAAATGTCAGTGAGGAATTTGCTGGTTCAGCCCATCACTTTGTACTTGAATTATGCAGCCTGAGTTGATTTACAAAGGTCTTTTGGCCACCGACAAGCACTCGAGACTCAGTTCAGGTGTCTCATGGAGACACCAAGTGTAATTTGAGATGCCTAAGTTATCCCAAACATCCAGCTAGATCTAACTCGGGACTTTTGGGAGAGCTCTGGAGCAGCAGTTGGGAGTTGCTGCATATCAAATGGCATTGTAAACTGAACTGAGTGCTTTGAGAGATTTACAGACAAATGCCTAATTCTCCTTGATAGTCAGGAAGGCATCAGGAGCTCAGCTGGCTTGAGTTATTTATTTATTTATTATTCCTTTTGTGGATTTAATGTAGTTGCCAACACATAGGTGTTTGGTGCCTTTGAGTCACCCAAGGGTGCCTGGTTTCTGCTGTCACTCAGGAATTGCAGAGATCACTGTATGTCATGTGTTGTATTTGTCAACCCCTTGCAGTTGTCTTGGTTGCCAACGCTTTAGACACCTATGCTGAGTTTACTGAACTGATCCCTAGGCTGCTCTGCCTGCTTAGGCACACTACTGCTGTTGTAGATCTGGCCTACTAAATTTAAGACTGGGTGTAATTTTAAAAGAACTGGGATTTGCTCCTTTAGACTTCCACTGAAATTCCTCTTTGTTGCTTCTACCAGCTGCTGCAAGCCCGTAGCAGACCTTTTGAAGGTGGGTACCTAAACACAGGCATGAGGGTCACTTAAAGTTTAGAGGTGATCCCATTGCCAAGGGGTCTAGTTCCATATCTGGGTGCCTCCAAGCTTAAAGTGGAACTTATGTGGCACACAGGTGTTCCCTCCAAAAAAGGAAGGAATAAATTAGCATCCTCCAAAGCCTCAGTGAATGTTTTAGCCACTAAGGTATATCAGGTAAAGTGACACTACCTCCATTTTTTTTAAGATTTCTAGGTGGTTATCTTCAACACTGGCTACCAAACTTCTACCTTCTCAAAATAAAAGTGCAATACGTTGCATCCCACAGTGGAGACCAATCTGTTCAATTAGTGTTATGGATGCCATCATAGGTGTATTCACGTACGCCTCCTATATGAAAGCTCCCACTGGAGCTCACTACCAAAATCCAAAGGGCAGGATTAGCTTCATAGACTGAAAATCACCTCTATGCAAAGAACTAATGCATAATATGTAAGGATTTTCATCCTCATGTTTTTAAGGACATTCAGCTAGTTGCAAAGCATTTGTACCAGATCTCCACACAAGATGAATTGTATTTACAGTTTGGCAGCTTGATGGCTGAAAGGTATGACAAAAGAAATTTATTCATCATTTCTTATAGTAAATAATGTGGGAATTTAACTGCTATATGTGGAAAATAAACAACTTGTTTATAGTCCAACTTCATAGGACTTCGAGGGGAAGGGGGAGATACTCATGATTGTGGATCTCTTTTTTTCCCACTCTCACTGCTTTTCTACTGATAATATATTGGGGGAAAATGAAATATTAAGTAGAAATATTATAGAATGGCTTTCTATTTCACCAAGGGATGACAGATGAAGTGGAGGGGATACCTGTTGGGTTTACAGAGCCAATTCATCAGCCTCCTGTTTGAACCACAGCTGTCATCTTCCTACAAATTAATATTTACCACTTTTAAATGCCTTCATCTTGTGAGGGATAAGAGGGGAGAGGAGGTAAGGCAGGGAAAAACCTAAAGGAGAGGTTTTGTGAAGAACTGCGGGGAATACAGTACATCATAAGTTAATTACAGCTTGGCCTGTCCGAGTGTTACTCTGCAATAGTGAATTATAGGCATGAGGCTGCAGCACTTCACTTTCTTACTCATAACTAAATCAGAATCCTTTTAAGTTTTAATTAATCTGCTTAGCTTTAGTTGTGATGGAGCAGGGGAGTGGGGAAGGAAGGCAGATTAACCCTTCAATTGACAAGTACTTGCACAGTGTCTCCTTCCTCTTGGGCTATTTTTTTCTTAAGCACCTGAGGGAGACAGTATTATCTGTCTGACGTGGGGGCCTATTAGGCTGTGATTTTTTTTTTTTAATTTGCCAGTGTCTGGCTAGTCCTTTCTATTTCATTATCAAAACCCAATTAATTTTCTGTAAAAGCATCAAATTAATTACAAAATACTATGGAAATATAAAGAATGGAGGAATTTCCCTCTCCTCTCCTCCTACCCTTGCCTCATTATGGGAAACATGTTGGGCCCCTTGGCAGCAAAGCCCTATTAAAAAACTACAGACTGTCTAGCTCCTCATTTAAAATTCTGTTGGTGGTATCAGGAGGCCTATGTGATGGGGCTAAGTCCATTTCCACCCACAGAGATCATTTTCCAATTCCCTAGCCCAGAAAAATACAGTTATAAAATCATTAGAAGTGAGGCTGGAAGAGATGTCAGGAGAAAACCCAATCCACGCCCTCTACCTGTTCACTAAATCTTCCAGACATGGATACACTGAAACCTTTTGAGGTTATCCACTCTGTTTTGCAATGATCCATTTCATTAGAAAGATGTCCCTACTGCAGTTTGTGTTCATTGAATATGGGAAACAGTTTTCTTTTTCTTATTTATATCTGACTTCTAGGTATTTGAAGACTATTATTATGTCTTCATCAGTCTTTCCTCCAGTCTATTTTGTCCCTCTTCTTTCTGTCTTTTTTGTATAGGTAGCAGTCGCAGTGGCTTTTCTACTCTGGGTGGTTGAAGTGACAATGATAAGAACAGAACTCATCTACAGCTTGACTACCCCTAAATAGAGACCTATGATTCAGATGCTCAAACATCAGTGTTCAGTGTTATTTGAGATGTCCCAGGACATTCTACCTGTGTTCCAGCCACTAGTTGTTCTTAGATCCTGTACTATATCTGTTATGTCTGGGCAAATGCCACATCTAAAATGGCAGCAGATGCCTACGTGTAAACCAGAGAGTTTAGCACCACGTGTATGTCCGTAGGTGTCTACAAGAGAGCAAACTTTCACAATACTCAGTGGAAATCTAACCAATGCAATTAATTGAGTCTAGGAATAGAGATTGAGTTGACCAAATGGAAGTGTTGTTTGCCTAAGAGCAAGATGAACCACTTTCTGGTCTCGTTTCACTTAAATATGAATGAGATCTTGACTGGCTATAATGGAAGCTTAGACAGTTGGTACCTATGTAGATGCCTACAGACAGTAGATGCCTACAGATAGACACAGAGCTCTATGGCTCTGTATCTAGGGCTGACTCCCAACACACTTCATGTGACTCCTTCTACATACGTAGTAGGGTTGCAAACACTGAGATGTGGGGAAAAGAACATCATGCTTGAGCTATTTTCACAAAATGGAGGTTTCAGAAACTGTAATTCTGAAAAGTTCAGAATTCTTTGTATTTACCATTTCTACAGTAAATACTTGGCAAAGATTGACATTAAATGCCTCTGCGTTTTCATTGAGGATCTTTACTAATGATGAGTGCATGTAGTTCTCTCCAAAGGATTTGTTAAATACAAGTGTAATGTTTCCATTATACCCTCTTATTTCTGTATCTACTGCACAGGTGAATTCAGGTAGTGCCAGAGCAGATACAACTACATTTTCTAATTTGGACCCATCTCATATAACTTTGATTGTCTGCTAGACTAATGTACTCATCTGGATTTAGATCCAGATGTACTTTGCTGGATCTAATCACCTGGGACAATGACGATTCAGAAATGATGCAACCCTTCTGTGCATGTTTTTATGTGCTTATTTGGACAGTGGAATTGATGTCTAGGAGAGGTGCTATATGTGTTTGCACAAAAAAACAGATTTCGTCATTTTTATTATGCCTATATGTCATAATTGTGATCTCTATAACCAGTACAAAAGATTCACTGTATGTTGGTTAAACCTTCGGTTATGTTAACCAAATTATGTTGGTCTCCTTCCTAAACTCCTTTGGGTTTGTGTCTCTTACGTAATAAATGTACTAAGTGTTGAATGAAGAATGCCCATTGCCAAACAAAAAACAGTGCTCTGACCCCAGAATCCACTATCTCAAGGCATATCAACTTTCCAGTAATGTAGCAGTCCTATCTCATTTTATTTTTGCTCTGAATTCTCCTTGTAGACCACAATTTAAGCAATAGGGGTATGTGGAGCCCTAAAGCAAAAACAGCTCCATTTGGCAGCTGATACATTCTCCTTAAGGCTATCAGAGCACAAGTAGCTCAAACACTCAGAGGACTGCAGGAAAAACTGAATATTGCCTCTGTAAAGACTAGGGTTTTTCAGGCAACACAGGAAGGGTGAAGATGGAATAAAAATCCCTGGAGATCTGAGTTTTCTGATCCTGCTTCTACCCAAATGGTGATGACCACTAAAAAGGTCATTCCTATGAGCAGCAGTTCTTTTATCCAGCGTGTCTCCCCCCCAAGCAGTAATAATAATAGCCAATCAAGATTTGCAGGCAAGGCAAAGCAGGGAGTCTTGGCCATTTTCTGACCATAACCAGACTGCTGTTATTCCTGTCAATGAGGAAGTAATTATGGGATAAAGGAATGACATTGTCACTGGTCCTAGTCTGGTCCATATCCCGCTCACTTGACCACTCCTTCTACATACTCTTATGTTATAACAGGGCTCAGGAAATCCTCACTGGTATTCCAGGTACCCGATAAATATGAGGGAAACTATATTCAGTTTGATTGAACAGAGAAAAAATAATTTTGGAAGAAGGAAAGCAAACAGAAGGAGGTGAGAGTTGCAACATGCCTGTTGTGTAGTTAGTTTGAGAGAGGAATTTACTACTCTGCAGAAGACTTTTGCATCAATTGTCTCTCTCTTCTGGTGAACTATGAAGTTTCATTTAAGTTACACCTTTTTGTACAAAGGTCCCGTGTAAACCAGAGTACATTTAACTGATAAGCTTGTTTGATGGCAAAAGATTCATCTCACCTTAATTTATAGACAACAATGTAGATAATGTGTGAATTAGCTATATTCTCTCATTTATAGTCGGTAGGCAGAAACAGACATTTCTAAATCTCAGATAGTCTGAAATATTTTAGATGTTTACCATACAAAAGGTGAATTAAATCTTTGAAGCATCTTTTCATCACAACTGATCCTAAAAGGAGCCCAGGCTGACTAGCTCAGATGTGTATGTCAGTCTAGCACATAGCCAAAGTTATATGAGACGGATCCACATTTAAAAATAAAATTATGTCTGTTCCAGCACTACCTGAATTCACCTCTGCAGCGGGTACAGAAATGAAAGGGTAATAATGTATGTTTGTTCCCATTCAAAAAATGTTTCAGAAACCATCAGTCAGTGAGAATAACTAGATTTAGAAATACTGATAAAAACAAATTCTACTCACTTAAGACCTAGGGAAGTCTTGAAAATAACACCCAGTCTTCAGTTTCTGCAACTCCACTCATTCCGTTGAGCTGGGCAGATTTATACCAGCTAAAGATTAGGATCAAAATATAAGCCTAACATCTTTAAACACTTTAATTATTTATCCAAGGCTGTTTTGACTTGCCCTCTGCAGTTGGCTGTGAGTCAGAGGAAGTCTTAAGTAGCATATTAGCAATTATTAGCCAGCTTAAGCTTTCACTGCATATTAAGAATCAAATCAGACTTTTTTATTCTTTTAATTATTATTTTTTAGAGAATGGAACAAAATGTCTAATTTATCTCTGTAAAATAAAAGGCTAAAATAGTGCTTTGGGTAAGAATGTCCCGTTTACATGCCTGCCAGAAGTTGGGGAGAAAAAAAAAGAAAAAGAAGAAGCATGGAGAAGCATTTCCCAACATCAGAGGACTGCATAAACATTGGGTGATGGTTGTTTCACCACCCGTTGCTCATATTTTGATGATAGGAAGTCATAGTCTCTAGGGGGTAGACTGCCATACATTTAAATCTCAAGGTGCAAAGAAGTTCATTCTGCTGCAGATGTGGAAGAGTTAATTTCAACCTCACCCTCCTTTAACCCACAGGTAGAAGGTTGGTGGTATCTGGTTGGTGGATTCAAAAGCAGGCAAAGTCAATGTCAGCTCATTCCTTTGTATGCTGTTGGCTACAGAAGCCTTGTCCACCCTAGCTAGTGGATTGACTAAGGAGGTTCGAGTGGCCTTTTGACTTTCTGTTAAATGCTTGACTCTGAAATGTAATGCAAGAGTTCAGCATCTTCGGACACAAAGGTTCAGACACAAAAGGTATCTTAGGTGAACCTATTTTGTGGGATGTAATTAACATTAAATAAATGCAAATTACTTTGGTTTTGAATGTCTCATTTTCACTTTGTCTGCAATGAGTTAGGGAACAGATGTGTGTAAACCTTAGAAAGAAAAAAAAAGCTCTACCTATACAGATGGAAAATGTGGGGTTATCTGCATGCTAGTACTAAGACAGCATTTCAGGGGTTAGGAAGAAGGTTGGGACAGATGGTGAATCATTTCCTTTTCATTATTAAATTACTGGCATTATACCTTCAGATACTGTCCTGGAATCAGCACACTGAACTGCAAGTGTCTCAGGTACTTAAGGTAGGAACTCAGCCACACTGGGCTCTCCTTATCTCCACTGAGAAACTTCTCTGTACTCTCTTGACCTTCAAAACAGGATGGCTGGTTACTAACATCTTATTAAAAGTTGTCCCTAGCACACGCCGTCCCATTGAACTTTGCCTGTATGTTACCTGGGAAGATATTAGTCTGGTTAGCTATTTTAGAGACTGGACTAACAGCTCCACAGTATGGACACTCATAAGACAATATCAAACGCCACACCCTGGGCCCACTTAGTTCACTAACATATCTCCAACCACAGGAAAACAGCCAATTCAAAGCATCTAAGTTAATCTCTTGTTTTCAGTTGCCTACTAAAATGTTTTTATTCATGAAATGTTCATACAAGGATTCTAAAGAGATTGACTTGGATGCAGAGGTTAGTTTCTTTACATACCAGTATATAGATATCTGAGGTCATGAGCATCTTAGATCAGCTTGATCTGTATTTTGCATGGGCATATTTGAAAGACAAAAGATTTTTTTAATTAAACCAACAGGTGCACAGCCAAGAAAAGCAACATATTCAGTATTTTAGAAAGTAACACAAAGAATGATGTATCAATGTTTTGAGGTATACAAATAGCACTGATAAGATACAGCAGGATGACTAACAATAGTAAGCTAAAAGCAGGAACACTTTCATCTTGATGTGACCTATCATGGTATAATAACATTGCAGAAACTAATGCTGGTAGCTTGAGGTTCCCAATTGCTGGACTCAAATTGGGTTCAGCAAAGGCTAGGAACCAGCACAGAAGGGTATACTTCGATGAGATCCTCAGTGTTTTTGTAGCAGAGATCCTCATCGAAAAAAAATGGCATATATAGTGTCAGCTCCTCTCATTTTCCTGCTATTTACTTCTCCATATCCCTCATTCCTGTGCTGCTGTTGCTGATGCTTGCTAAGGGTAGATGTTCTGCTGTAGCATATACAACATTGGAAGGGAAAT
The DNA here is from genome assembly GCF_000690535.1 of Cariama cristata. Lineage (NCBI taxonomy): Eukaryota > Metazoa > Chordata > Aves > Cariamiformes > Cariamidae > Cariama > Cariama cristata. Next base: position 39,221 of record NW_009637560.1, on the reverse strand, counting down.
AATAAATCTGCCTGAACCTGACTGATGGTTTTCAGAGCCTATACCAATGCTCCCGTGAACTTCAGGTTTGAGGAGCATGGGGAAGTCATAGAACCATTGAATCATTTAGGTTGGAAAAGATCTTTAAGATCATTGAGTCCAACTGTAAACTTAACACTGTCATTCAAGTCAGATCACAAAGGATGATAAGTGTCATCCTCTGAGACTCTACTCCGTGTCTCATCTGTAGTATCATCACACCTTGCCAGTGAGGCATGTCTTACAGGTTGGGAATGACTGAAACAGCTTTATATCCTTTTCAGTTGTACTCTTTAGTCAACCTGATTTTAACTTCAGTGCAAAATTTTCAGAATAACCCTCAAATAAGGAAAATGAGCAAAGATTTTAGCAACTGACTCTTTATTTTCATATATGAATGTGATCTATATCACAGTCTATTTCATAGTTTATTTTGTCTTCAATTTACTGCAACGTATCAAGGGCATTCTGATACTCTTACACAGAAAATAGTTCACAGTGCCCTTAAACTTAAATCAATAGGACAATTCAATAAACACAAACGTCAAAAGGTACACATTTGTTTCTGATTCTGTCGTGAAAGAAGAAATTAAAGTTGCACTGAGAAGAACAAGGAAGCAGACTTTCTTGGCACCAGTAATTAGAATCTGGGATGGCCCCAAAAATCCTTTTTTTATTTTGAACCAGTCTGACAAACAGAGCAAGTAACAGAACCGGAAAAGACAGAGCACTTGGCAAAAGCCTGTAAAATGGCAAAATCATTGAAACTGTGGGTTGTTATAAAACATGCAAGGAAGAAATACTCCCCCAAGCAGGACATGTCAGTTGCATGGGCATGGCTTAGAAAAGCATCTACTTAAAGACAATGACTTATGAACCTCTGAGATGGAAGTAGAATAAGTGCCACAGGGGTGTAGTGAAGATGAGAAATGAATTAAGCACAAATGAGGAGGAGAAAACTGGAAGAGTCAAGGAAAGTTTCTGAGATGGAAGACGACATGCCCTAGGAAGACATGGAAAGTTGGGATGAAAAGAAATTCTTCCTACAGGCACAGACCTTGTCTGTTATGTTTTACAGTATTTCAGGAATTAGGTTAGAGGACAATAATTTAGCAGTTTGCAAAAATCCTTCTTTTAAATAAGAAAAGATTATACATGTACCTATGTCTATATTTATACCTAGAATTTCCAGCATACTGATGCTCATATCCCTATGTACCTACACCCGTGTATATATGGAATTAAATTATTGCAGTGTGCTTTTGTATTGTACTGTAAATCTCCTTCAAAGGGTTTGAAATGTTTATGAAAAAAGAGAAGCTTATTAGGGACATGAAAAAGAGTCTGCTGATGCTAGTCTTAAATTATGGTTTGAAACATAGGTATTATAGTCATGGACTTTCTTCTTAAGTCATTCTTACCGCAGACTGGGAATTGATATATATATATATATGCACACATTAAAGAGACAATACCATTAGCATAAAAAATTAACACATTTTTTAAAACTGCCAGTTTAAAAGATATTTTTTTTCTAATCTCTCAGAATAGAATATTTCCATCTTCTTATTTGAAATGGCTTTCTAGAAAGAAAACAATGTTATGAAGAAAAATATTAAATATAAGACAAAATAATGGAATTTTTCTGTGATAGCTTTTTTTTGATACTCTCATAACATTATTTTTTAAAGTTTCAGTTAACAGAAAAACTATTTTAGAAGAAGCAAAAAGAACTAACTGTGCAAAGCAGAATATCCAGTTCTTGCCCAGGGCTGCTCACGTCAGTATCCTAATAAATCGTGATAAAAACAATGTTTCATATTCATGGACCTGATATGGTCTGAATTTGTGAAAATAAGTAAAATAGAAGGGTATAAATGACAGTTGTCATCACTTTGCATGTATGGGTACCCAGGAGAAACATAGAGACACTGTCAGAGCATGCAGGAATCAGGGTTAGAAGTCCACATGGAAGTTGATTCTGACAAAGGATGTGAAGACCAGCAAGAAGGACTCCTACAGGTACATCAGTAGCCCAGAAAGACCAGGGAAAAAGTGGGCCTGCTGCTGAATGGGACAGGGGACCTCGTGACAGATGACACAGTAAAAGCTGGGGAAACTCCATGTCACATTTGTCTTGGTCTTTGCTGGTAAGATTTGCCTTCAGCAGCCACAGGTCTCAGAGATCAAAAGGAAAATCTGGACCTAGGAAGACTCACTGTCAGTGGAGGAGGAGCAGCTTAGGGAACATTTAAACAAACTGAACGTACTCAAGCCCATGAGACCTGAGAAGATGTCCTGTGAGTACTGAGGGAGCTGGCTGATGTCACTGTGAGGTCACTCTCAATTGTCTTCGAAAGGTCATGGCCGTTGAGAGAGATCCCTGAGGACTGGAAGAGAGCAATGTCACTCCTGTCTTCCAGAAAGGACCAAAAGGAGGATCTAGGCAAGTATAGGTTGGTCAACCTATCCTGGATCCCTGCAAAGGTGATGGAGTAAATCATCCTAGAAACCACTTCCAAACATATGAAAGACAAGTAGGTGATTTGCTATAGTGAACATGGATTTAAGAAAGACAAAACATTCCTCCTCAACCTGATAGTCTTCTGTAATGAAGTGACTAGCTCAGTGGACAAGGGGAGAGCAGTGGATATTGTTTATCTTAACTTTGAAAAAGCTTTTGGTGCTGTCTGCTGTAACATCACCATAGACAAACAGATGAAGTATAGGCTAGATAAGAGTACAGTGAGATGGATTGAAAGGTAGCTGATCTGCCAGCCTCAGAGGGTTGTGACTGGGGGTAAAAATGTCCAGATGGAGGCCAGTCACTAGCCATGTACTCCAGGGGTCACTTACTGGAGCCAATATTGTTTAACGTCTTTAATGATCAAGACAATGAGATAGAGTGCAAGTCTGCAAATGATACAAAATTGAAAGGAGAGGTTGATATGCAAGATGATTGTGCTGCCTTTCAGAGAGACTTTGACAAGCTGGAGAAATGCATCAACGGGAATCTTGTGGAGTTCAGCAAAGTGAAATGCCAAATCCTGGGCTTGGGAAGAAATAACCCCATGCATCAGTACAGACTGGGGAATGAATGATTGGAAAGCAGCTTGACAGTAAAAGACATGGTGATCCTAGTGGACAACAAATTGAACATGACCCAGCAATGTGCCCATTCAGTAAAGGTGTCTCACAGCATCCCAGGCTGCGTTAGTCAAAGCATTGCCAGCAGATGAAGGGAGTTGATCCTTCCCCCTCTGCTCAGGAGTAGTAAGATAAATCTGGAGTACTATGTCCAGTGCTGGGCATCCCAGTGGAAAAGAAACGTGGACATAAGAGAGAGAGTCCTGTGATGGGTTGTCAGAACAATTAAGGGCTTGGAGCCTGGGTAATTGAATATTGGAACAGGTTGACCAGAGAGGTTATGGAGTCTCCATGTTTGGAGATATTCAAAATGTGACTGGACACAGTCCTGGGCAACGTGTTCTAGCTGACCCAACTTTTTTTTGAAACAGATGATGTCCTGAGACACTGCGATTCTGTCAGATAGGTAGACAGTGATTTTTTAACTTCATTTAAAATTTACACTTTTTAACAGAAATATAGATAGAAATTGATTGTTCTTCCATATATTGTGAGTCATAGAGAAACTGTTAAAATAATTTATAGGAACTGTCCTCAATGGATAGGACAAATTAACCATTACCCCCCAGGAATAAAAATCACCAAAATAGGTATCATGAGGATGACTGAAAAATGGCTGATGCTGCATGTGTTGATGCTGGTTCTAACAGAAATGGAGCTGTCACTCTTAACAACTGCTGTGCAACTCATTTCCACTGTCCTCTCAGAGCCATCTCAGTGCACGAAAATCGTTTGAGAGTCTTCCATTTCTGTTTCCCCATCAGCTTCTATTGCTATACTCCATTTTATTAGTTTGTATCTATGTCCATGATGAGACAGTATGGAATTTCATTGGCATAAGCTTGGGCTGACCACAATACGCATGTGTAAGCTATGCAAAACTCTCCCCTTTTTATCATTCTGCATGTCTATGATCTGCGTATGTTGTAAAGGGGAAAAGTGAACTGGAGTAACCACAATATATTTGCCCTGGGGAAGTAGACAGCTAAAAGTAAGAAAATCTTCTATGAATTACTTCAGGAAACTATTGAATATTTTTTATACTTTGTCCAAATTTTATCACCTTTTTTTTTTTTATATTAAGTATGTTCTTAGCTCATAAGTAAACCCATTTGAATCCATGAAAGAAGTTTTTTGAGGAGTAAAAGTATATTTGCTTGTGGATATTCCTAGCCTACTTAGTCACCAAAATTAAATGTTCTTTTGTGGATGTACCTATGGCTTCCCAGTGATACTAAAAAAGTCCAGACATGTAATCTGAGTGTAGAGAATACCACTTGCTTTAAGCAATGGACATTGTGAACATTCCCTGGGCAAATTAATCCAATAGCGTCTGGCCCTAAAGTGTCATAGCAAACCATGACAATTTTTTTTTTAATATGAATTTCTTCATATCAAATAGAATGAATGTGGGACAAAGGAAGAGATGTGACTTGGGGATCATTACATCATCCCCTTTCATTAGCTGGAAAGACACGTAGGCCATAAACCAAGAGAATTGCTTTGCCTGTCTGCCAAATCCAAGGGATGAGGAGAAACTTGAAATGGAGATTGTCCTGGACCAGTTGAGGTGTTTGAAACTTGTTAGAATATGTAAACAATATAGATGAGCTCTGCAAAAATACTTCATAACAAATTATTATGGACCAAAGAATGTTTTTGATCTTTATTAGCTGGCACTGGTGAAGACTCAATATAATGTCATTAACCTAAGAACCTGACTAGTAAACAAAAACAATATTGGTTTCAATAGATGAGAAATATCCTAGGAAAGGAGGAGGAATAAGGGGGAGAAAAGGGGAGGGATTATTTATGGTTTCCTTAAATAAAGGTTTAAAATTTCTATAGAACTAATCTTGTGGATTCAGAAGGGAAAGATCGGTCTTTTCCATTGAAGAAAAAGACTCTTTAGATTACCTCCAGACAATGAATACAGGATATATTTTTAGTACAGCCTACTTGGCAAACTTTACCCTAAGAGCCTGGCTTAGGCAGATTTTAAATAGTCATTGGAAGTAAGCACAGATACATGCTACAATTCAGAAAAACCATGAAATCCAGTATCTATACCAGAATCTGAATTTTCCAGGAAGCATATGCTAAATATCAGCAAAAATAAATTTTCCAAGGGCAAGTTATCCTGAAGATTTTCCCTGCAAAAAAATGCATTTTAACAGGTAGTTTATTCTCTCAGGTATAGCAGTGCAATCTGCAACAGTATGGGACATACAGACAGGACAATTGTTTCTTTATTCTTGGCTTCAAAACAACACATTGTGCGCTCTTGAATAATGCTGCTACTTCTCCTTTTTTGGGATAGTGACATTGACATTCAAATTCTTTTACAAAGCCGTAAGAGATCATTAGATGAAAACCATTATAAACATGAAGAGTACTCTTCCTCTTTCGTTGTTATTGTACCAATGATCTTTGCTACCATTCACACTAAATTTTCTACTAGTAGCACCTGCAGTACCAAGGCTACAAAGAATTTTATTGCAATATCACATATTTTTTCAACGTCAGTGCTTTAAAACCATTCACACAGGGGCTACTTTTTAACATCACCAGGACCAACAAGACACTTGCTTACTGTAAAAACAAATAGTTCACTCCCTATGGTGCCTAAGCATATGTTTAAAAACTTAAAATTGTCATCTATTTTTGAAATATCTCAGTTGAAGTTTTTGCAAAAACTGCAACATCTTTCTTATTGATGGATCATTAAGTTATTGCAAGCTGCTTGTGGGTCATTTGTTTACAGACTGTTGAGAGACACGGTGCTGCTCACTAGAACTGGTAAATATTACAAAGTATCTATGAACATGCATTTTGAATACAAATCAGAAAATTTCTATTACATATGCAATCTCCTTTTTTCATTTCCCATTATATACTCAGCAATATTATTGAAGAAACAGTTTTATAAAAGCTCATACAAATGCTCATTTCCTCAGTCTACGATCCGACACAGGGAAATACTGATAACGTTATCTGCTTCTTTCATTGGACTTATTAATTTTGCTGAATATATTCAAAGACACGATGTATCCTTCAGAGTAGACAATGCAAAACCCAGCATTAGAGGAGGAAGGAAAACATGCTTATTGTGCAGTGCTCTGATAGGTCAGCTTTTGAACTTCAGAACTGCTGGTGTTCACAATTTCTGAGTGGCAATTATTCAATATCTCAAAAAAAAATAGCTTAATGTACACTGAAACAGCTCAAATATCATAGTTTCTTGCATATGTCCTATAAGACATTTCAACTCAATAAAGCAAAAAGAAATTTTTTAGCATAAGGTCACTAGGACAATAAAAACTAAACCACACCATTTTACTACCAGAGAAGTTAGCACCTGAATCAGTTTTTTTTTCCTACTAGTTCAAAATGTTATTAGAAGAGCTTGTTCTGTAGTAATGTATGTTGCCTTATCCTATAAAGTTATAAATATATAAAATATTTCAAGAATATTTATGTAATTTATATGTGCATAGATAAATATAATTATGTGAAATTGTTTTTCTACATTTAAAAAAGATTTTGTTGGAAAGATTTCAAGAAGAAACAGATCCTCTCCAGAACTCTCCTTGCAGAAATAAATACACAAAATCAACCTATGGGTCAAATGCTTTTAGGACATGTTAGACTTCGTGAGCAGGAACAGCTGAAATATTAAGCACATACCATTGCCTCATTGTACATGGCCATGTCCAAGACATCTGCCCAAGACCTGTAGACTTCATTTCCATGTGGTCATTGGATATGCTTAGGAGTCCCAGCTCTTATGTATTGCAGTCTTTGACTGAGCTGCTGGGTCATCCATCACATTCGTTGTTGAGGGGATCATTCAACAAAATTCACCAGATCTTCACATTCCAATGAAAGAAAACTACAGCAGGCAACAAAAGACGCATGTGTTCAGAGAAGCATAAATGTACAGTAGGTCAGTGAAAGAGTTGGAATTTGCCTCACTAATATGCCAGAACATTGATCAACTCTTTTCTATGGAAACCTCTTGTGCCCAAATATCTACATCTTGGGTTTAATGTTCAGTCAAGGGGAATTCCTTCTGCTTTTTTTGCAGAAACAAGGTGAACTGGGAAAGAATCATGCATAAAGCCTTTTAATTCCTAGGAATTGCTGTAACATCTCTCTTTTTTTGTTTGTTTCATTTTATGTAAAAATATATATATGTACCTAACTAATAGGCATACATGTGTATTAGTAATCAGGTTCTATATACATATAAATGTGTGTGAACGTATCCAAGTTAGTTGTCCCAAACCAGATATTTGTAGATAGGTATCATTGTAGATATGTCTCATTGGAAATACTAAAGGCCGAAAGGGCATAAAGTTTAAGTAATTCTCTTGCCCTTCCAGGTGGTTCATCACTCTAGGTCAAGTTCAAGATTTATTGATTATGTAGCTTAAGGGAAAGTCACAGAGCTGCAGCCTACCTTCCCTAGGGTTTTCAGTAAAGTACGATATTTTGTGGTTAGTTGGGATCTCGTACCAGTTATCAGACAGGACTAAGACTACTGAACAAAGCAACATTTGAAATCAAAATGAGATTTTCAGTGGCCAGAGCTATATGTTTGCCTTTTTTACAAAGTGCTTTAAAGTAACAATTTGGCCTTCTGATATTTGTAGCATTTTTTGCAGGTGTTATAACTGACTCTAATATGGTCTTTGTATGGCAAGTCGGGTTTCTTTGTTTAAACAAACAGCTTTGATTACCTGTACCTACACTGAGTGATCTCATTCAACAGAGATTTTCTGTAATCCTCTCTGGTCGGTACTTTTAGCATCTTAACCAAAATACTCAGATTTTCTGATTTTGTGTTTTGCTGCTGTGATGGGGATCATCCAGTATAACTGAGACTTCCAAGGAGCTGTGGGTTTTTTTGAAACTAGAAGGATGGAAAACGTAAAAAAAAAGACCTGCAGGATGCCTCTCCCAATGAAGCCTTGAGGAGACATAGCTGGAAATTATAATCTATTTTAAAAAGATACAACATTCTTTCGCATGCAAATTACCAGAGATCCAACTCACATAGCTCATATCCCAATAGGAGGAAATACAGCAGAGCTGACAGATGTCATCAGTTGACTTAAATGACTGCATAAAAATTCACAACATAAGTCTTTTATCTACAAACCCTGCATGTTTAAAAAAAAAATGTGCCAGTGATTATAGGCTGCTACTTTGACTGCTAAGCCTTTGTCACCTGCAATTCCATGGATAAACAGTTCTAAATTATGTGACTTGTTAGACTTACTCAACAATATCAATAATTGTAATATAAAATGTTAAAGACGTAGATTTTTAAATAAAAATAGAAAAGAACCAAGAAATTACTCTTGTGCATGCATGTTTCTTTATGAACCAATATGTGCAACATTTTTATAGGTTGTATGTCTGAAAGGAGGTATATATAATGATGTTTAATGTGTAGTTGAGAGCAAAATTATTACAGTTTTATATATAGTGAAGCCATATAACAAAAGAGCAGTAGCTAGTGTTTGCCCTTATATGAGATGCAGTCATATAATAGAGAGCCTTAAAGCTAGGGTTTACTGTACTTTGGGAATTAATCACATAAACTATAAATTGGGTTCAACAGGCTGGCTGGGTAAATAGGCGCAGCTAATGAGGACACTATGAGATCTTATAAGAGCGCTGACTGCCCCAGGACAAAAGTGCCGAGCTGCACCTGATGGAAAACTAGAAGACATCAAAGCATAAAGGATTAGTGCTCTCACAGTGTTGAGAAATGGCCAGGGGGAGATTCACCAACTTATTACCCACATCCAAGCTAATCCTGTTATCTGCAAAATATGACTGTGTTCAGGAACTGCCACCACCTAAACTTGCAGGAGACTAATTCTGTGTTTACATGGACAAAAGTGCAGGGAATTTTCATCTGGGCAAAGAATATAAGAGATGAGAATTTTTAAGGGTTTCCTTTGTATCAAATGCATGAAAAAGGGAAAATATAAAATTAGTTCTTTAATGGCTAATCTGTATCCTATATGGGTATCCTATGGGACAGAATTCCTTCTCTGAGAATACAGGGCAAAAGTCACATACAATTTGCTCTCTCTTGTTTAATTGGAATGTAGTTACTTTCCTAAAAGAAAAGTAAAATACATTGAAAGTAACTTTGAAAATGAGATGGATTAATAGTCCCTCAATATCCCTGCCCGGGAAATCTTTTGTGCAGCAAATGTCTGTCTCATGTTTTTTCAGTGCAATAAAAGAAAGTGAAAAATATCCCAAGGTCTTTGTTGGCACACCACAAAATACAACCCATTATCCAGTCTAAAATATGTGAGAAGGCTAAAACTTTTTTAGAAAAGATTTATCATTATTAATGCTAGAAATATAATCTTTTTTATACCAAAGATCCATTTGGTACAGCCAGCAACTATGGCGAATAATAGACCTTATATTTCAACTTGAATAAAACAGAAATAGACCCAAACAGTACCTCTTGCAGCAGATAATTCCAGGGAAAAGCAGATAATTTAAGGAAAATGTCTCCAACTTATGTTCAATCCGAACATGCAATATGTTGCTTGCAGTGACTGATCAGCACCAAGGATCGTTGCCTTCAGGGAAGAGTTTAGGCATGATTACCCAGGGAAGCCCATGGCTAAGTATTTATATGGCATTAAGGAACACCCCCGGCACACAGATCTTGCAGGCAAGGATTTATCTAGCTATCTAAGGGAAATTATTAATTTAGTAGGTTTTAATTTTTAGGGATGTAAGAACGCCAATGTGCTTGGTGGTGGAAAAGAATCACTGTAAGGATGGCAATACCTGCAGGCTTCCCTTGGTTTTCTTATTGTTGTTGCTGTTTAACAGCATCACACCTAAGTTGTGAGAATATTGCAATTAATGTCCTCCTATTAGTAACGAAAAATAAGCACCCTGGTGAGTCGAAGCTAGTGATTAGTGATGTTAATGAATCACAAGTACTAAGGGAAGATTGGTGTGGTGATCCCAGGATACCTGTGGAAACAAATGAATACTTTTGACTTGCATATCAACCCTTTCCCATTTGTGTCCCTTCAAACCCTGGACACCTCTGGATTTCTTCTTTTCCTTCTCTCCTAGCATCATCCAGTTTAGTAACCAAACTGTCTCACCAATAAACTCCTTGACTATTCACTAACTTTCAGCCCAGACACTTATGAATTCTTCTCTGTCTATATACACATACCTCTTGATGCCAGAGAATGATCAGGGAACAGATCCAGGAACGTTCATTGGATAATTCTGCAGTTTCCTTCATTCAGTTGATGACGTTCTTTCATTCATACAACTGATATAAACTGAAATTTCAGACACTGAGATCTCTCAAAGGCCTCTTGATTTTGCTGAGGTCTTTCTTTTGGAGAGTGAAAAATATTTAGTAATTTTTTAAAAGATACGTAAAAGCTCCATTTCTGGAACTTTTTTTTCTAAATAGAGATCTCTTTTCATTGAGTTTTGATTGAAATAGTTTTTTAATTTACTTTTTAAATTCTTTTTTCTTTAAAATGTACAAAAAATTGAAAAGGTGTTAATTGTTGGAGTCAAACCCAAATAATTTTATCAGTGTAAGATGCCTCATTCAGTTCATAATAGATCCATATGACACTTCAATTTACTAAAGAATGTTTCGCAGTTTTTTAAACTTCATAATAAATTTGAAGATCCGTTACAGCCACTTCCCTAGCTAGGCGTTTCAGACATCAGAGTGCTATCAATGAGATGAGGAACAGCTTCAGCTAAGCCACCGGTAGTGGTTAGAAAAAACAGGCTAGAAAACAATTGCATAAAGAGGGAAAGATTTACAGCTCTTAAAAAGATGAAGTGAAAAAGTATGATAATCATATAAACTTCTGTATGATTGCCTGATTATGGGCTGAAAAATATTTCTTAGTTCTTCATCTTATTTAAACCAAAACAAAGAAATAGAGGAAGACAAATTACTGTGTATTTGAAACATGAAGAAAACCAAAACCTGGTCCCTGCCTGAAACCTGTAGGTACTGACATGGTAGTCACAACAACTGTTTCCCTTCTGGTTTTAGAGCTCTACTGATCAAATGGGAAGAGAGAATGAAAATTAATAATATGCACTAATGATTTTGCTTTTGTAACTGATTTGACGTTCTCAAACACAATTTTGGATGACAGAACAAAAGCCTCAGAAAAGATAGTAACAGTTAAAGAAAAACACTAAGTTTGAAGCCATGATTTATACAAATCGTATATTTAACGTGAGATTGGGAAGTGTTAATGAAAGAGAAAGATTTTATTAAACATTTTCTGATTTCAGATGCTTGGTATGTTTCACTCAAATCTCAGGTTGCACCTGTTATTTTCTTCTGACCTCTTGCCAGGTTTTGTATTGACCCCACACCACCCCCAGCAAATTCATGGGCAATAATCCTGACACGCTTTACTATTTGATTTTTCAGAATCAGATGGTAGAATCTTGGCAAATCAAGCTGTCATAAGAATTGAAAAATTTGCATCCCTAACCTTAATTACTTCTGAAAATCTTGACTCACTACACATAGATCCCAAAATTCACCAAGGTTCACCCAAATGTACGAATGAAGGCTTATGACAACAAGTCTTTGATGATCCCTGTGGATATGTACAATTTTCTTTGGCCCCGGGCAGAAATCAACTCCATTTGGTCATCCCTGCGTTACTGGACTAGTATGTACATTTACGCATTTATGTAAAAAAAGTTTCCTAGCTGGAGAAAAATTAAAACTATATAGGTCAATAACCCCTCCCCTGCCACCTCCCCCCCTCTCCCCAGATCACATCAGAAAACACTGAAAACATTCAGTTTATGTTCTTTAGATTGAAAGGAATATTTTTTTTTCCTCTGTAGTCCAAACTGGACTACAAAAAGTGGCAATAATGGAGTCCTTATCTTGCCACTAAGTCCTTCTGGAATGAGTGTAAAACTACGTCCACAAAGTACCTTGCTTCTGTTAACTAAATATTTTGCTTTTATTTCCCAAAGCTATGGGAAAATGTCAACATAACAAATTTCAAACTACCGAAGAATTTTTTCTTTGTAGCTGCAGAATTATGATGCCTTTACTTTCTCTGTATTGATGTTTAATGCTTTTGAGAACTAGGCTTGCCCAGAGAAGCAACAGCCACTTTATCACCAGTGTATGCATTTAAGGGACACGTGATGAAACATTTCCTCACCTAACTTCATATGTCTAAAAGTTAGTTCTCAAAAATATATTCAGTGGGGTTCTTGGCATAAGAGTACTTACCCCAAATAACTTCACATGTTCACAGTGTAGATAGCTGTATTTGGGCTAGTCAATCTATGTAGTCTGTTGGAAATGTTGGTGTGTACTTTGTCATCATAAATAGATATCTAAAAGGGTGAATTTCTTAAAGACGTCTAAAGTTAGATGAGGTGAATTCCACCTTTTCTGACCATTTCTTCTCTTTCTTTTCCAAGCCATGAATGTCCACGCTTCATCTTTTGTTTTTCTATTTCATAATAATTTTTTCATGCCCATAATAAAAATGTTTTCAGGGACTGGCTCTTGTGCACCTTTGAGTTTTTATGTTTGTCTGATGTTCCAGGAGGCTGAAAAGGGGATAGAAGTGAACACTTGGCTCTGATTTCTCTTTTGTTGTCTGGGAGATTCACCGGTTTCATTTTACGGTGAAAACATTTTTTAAATTACTTATCGATTGAACAGATCTTCATTATTAGAATAAACATTTACTTATATTTCCGCTATTGCTGTTGTTACTGGCATTATATGTTTGCTTGGGTCCTTTGAGAGGAACTGATACTCTGATAAGTGATACGCATCCATGTGATGAAGGTCACTATAATCTGAAACAGCTAGCTATAGAAATAACCAGATAAAGTGAGTATTGCCATCACTAACCCAAGGTGGGTGACCTTGTGTGGGATGGGGATGAGAACTCAAAGTCATGTAAAGAAGTCTGTGGTATGCTCAGTTACTTCTTCAGAGTCAAAATTTCTTCAGTCACATACAAGCCCTTTGTTCCTATACCATGTTTCCCTCCGGGGTACCTCCACAGTGCAACCAGGAGATATATCTTTGTATAGACCTGAGCTAAAATGAGTCTAGTTCTCAAGAAATGGTCATATAATGTAGCCTTCTGAGGCTTATGGCATTGTCTTTAGTACTGCAGAAGCAGGGCAATTAAGAACTTATGAACTACAGAGCGGACATAAATTTAACTGCTACTACATTAGGGACAAAATGCAAAATAAGATGTTAATCTTTCTTGCTTTATGCTTTAGTGACAAAAAATGCTACCAAATATTTTGGATTGACTCCATGCTAGAACTCCTGATGCTCTATTTGCTCATATTGGTATAGGACAATTGATACAAAAGTGAAGAGGTAAAGACTGGATATTTTTAGTTCACTTGCAGCAACATGAAGTTAAACAGTGACAAACTCATAAAACTAAGTCATATTTTGCAAGGTACATTCAAAATTTTAGGACAGACTGAGGAGCAGGAAAGGCCTGAGGTGAGCAGTGTCTTTTGAGTTGTCAGCGTACTCTGGGCCTGCTTATGGCCATGTTTGGCTGGAAAGCACTAATTAGATTAGATACACTTGGCTAGAAGGCAGAAAGCTTAAAACATTAACTTTTTAAGCATGTGCATACATTTGGAATATAACATATTCTCCTTTTTGGAGGTATATTCTGAGTAAATATCTTGCCAGCATGATGTTATCCTTTACTTTCTCAAATGCAAATATGCTGTTTCAGAGTCAAATCTTGCGCTTGCACACATGCACGCTACTTTTACACAGTGTTCAGAGAAGAGCATGGATCCAAAAATTGTACTAATTGTTTCTTTTTTTCAGTTAGAAAATACACAGAAATGCTGCGCATTCACTGCCATTATAAAAATGCTGGAGTGATTTTATGGTTTTTTTAGTTCATTCGTTTGTTTATGATCACTGGGGAGAGGGCTAAATAAGCAATTTTTTTCTTCAGTGGGGATGTTGCAAAGCTTCCAGTGTGGACAAGCTTGAACTTTTTTTGTCTTAGGATGAGATGATGGATAAATACATGATACCATAGAAATTTTCCTTTCTTGGTTTCCCTCTCATCTGCTTGCTTCTTTGCTGGGGCACACAAAAGCACTGCCTTGACATGCAAGGTTACAGAAAACTGCGCATCAAAACATCTTCTCTTTGGGAATAGCATAAACTTGGAGAAAATCTGTAATGTCAGTACAAATTCCCACTGGGAGGAAATGAGAGCAATGGTGGGTTGAGCAAGCCTGTGAAGTGATAATTTATACACTGGGGAGTCAAAATGGATGAGTGTTTGTGGGATTACTTTCTGGAGCATTCACAAGGTAAATAGGGAGAATTTCTTTCTGCCCTTAAAAATACAATACTTGGCCTGCTCATTGATTTCAGTGGTCTAGATGAACTTGTGAGGGCAGAATGAAGAAAGTCTACCTTGTAATTTGAAACTACTCAATGGATACAGTGAAAAAGAACAGCTAAGTCCAGTAGGTTTTGTTCACCTTCATGTTCCGTGCCCATCCAAAGTAATTTTGTTTTTTTTTTCTATTTTTAAGGCAAAGTCCTACAAACACATGGGAACTTCAGTAATTTTTATTTAAGGAATACAGTCCATAAATAATTATTCTGGAATTTAGGAGACCTTATCAGTTCCTTTTCTGAGACTTAGGTTCAAAACCTTAATCTTCTGGATATTTATAAGGTGACTTTAGAAGATCTGCATTTAGGCAACGCAGCAACCTATTCTACATATTTTGCATTCCACTGCAATCTGAAGTTTGGAATTATGTCTTTAGACTTTCGTTATACACTGTGGACATTTCTGAAAATAAAATTCACCAAAAAAAACAGTTTGGACAGTCACTGGGGATTTGTGATCTTGGGTTTCAGTCTTAGGAGGTGGCTGTCTAAATCTCATCTACAGACTAACATGCTTTTTCTCAAGCATTTTTAATTTCAAGGGGTTTTCAGCTCTCAGAAAATGTCCTAACTAAAAATTTAGAAGTATTTTTTTTAACCTGTTCTACTTCATAGACATCGGGTGTGACTCTTCTGTGCTTTTTCAGGCATTTTCTGTAGCATGAAATGAATCAAACTAGAAATTTCAGAAGGAAATTTTTCCGTTGTTTGTAAGGAGAAGGTAGGATACATGGTTAACATTGTTAGGTGGATCCTACCCCCACTGACTGGGACAAGCAGTTAAATCAATAGAATTACCTATTTTGTGAATCCTAATCTGGTTTCTATGTGCACCTGGGTTCACCCCATCTAACTGAACTGCCTTGGATAGGGATGAAATTGTCAGAGGGTTCCTCTGTAGCCAGTGGAGACAGATCTACACCTCCACAATGTATTTAGAGCTTAGGTAGGCCTCCTTGCTCTCTGGGGAGCTCATTTCTGTGCATGTTGAACAGAAGTCACTAGGAAGACTTGGCAAAGAGAAATTTAGTGTGGAACTCATTCATCTTCAGTTCTTCCTGAACTAGGTTGTAGGCCAGAAGTCCTTATGCCCTTGACAGAGACAGAGTTTTCTTATTTTTCTGGACTGCCTAATCCTAAATGTTCTTAAATGCCTTCCTGCTCCACTGAAAGTTCAGGGTTGAATTAGTCACCCATACATAGTTGGAAATGTCTGCTTTGGAGACAGACATCATAACCTAGGCTTATGCAGAACAATGCCTGAATCTTACTCAAGTCTCTTTGGAAGGTACCTGAAACATGGGCCATAGCCAGGAAGTGTTCTGTCAGCTAGACTGTGGTATGAAAGTGCTACTTCTGTCTTTTAAACAGAGAGGATATTTGGCTTAGGAAAGTGTGAAGTACTCCAGGGTCCTGTCTCCAGGACTACATTGGTTTACTAATCCCTGAAGGTCTAATGTAAAAGGCATGTACATTTTGGGGATTTTTGTCAGAACTGTGGCCCCTTCTCAGTAGAACACCCTAACTACCAGCCTGGGTTAGCCTTCCTCTAATCTTTTTACTATATAACTTAATGAATTTTTTACCCTCTCCTCTTCAAGTACCTAAGAGAAAGTACTGCATAGCATGGCAATTAAAGTCCTCACAGCCTGAAAGGCATGAGTTTAATTGACCTCAGGATGCTTAGCACCTTGAATTCAGATCTCCTATTTCACCATTACAGAAATAGGAGATAATAATATTTGTATCCCCTAAAGGGGATTAGATAAGTTGCATCCCAAAACACCCAGTGTTTCATACCAATTTCTTATACTCTTGGCAGAAGAAAGTCAGTCTATATTGCCCTGTAAAAGTGCCTAGACAATAAGAATAGGGAAGCATCACAATTAGGCAGACCAGATCTGACTTTTCAGAAGTGATACAGAGAATTTAGGTGGTGATTTAAGACATACTGAACCACCATAGGCCAACAGTCGAAAAAGTCAATATCAAAGTTTGGACCTAAACGAGGTGACAGGATTGCACCTTTTGATATTTAGAGGCTTAAATTTCAGCAAAGCAGCAACCAGAGGCTTTGTACTGAAGTCCACTCCAGCCTTTAGTTAATCTATACCACAGTCCTCGTTTTTAAAAAGTGAGTGTTGACGCAGGGGTTGTGGGATTATATCTGTTGAGGATAATGAAGCATCCATATGCTGTGGTGATGGTTATCATCGAAAGGCTCAGGAAAGGAGTGGCCTCAATAAATTGCTGAACAAACTTACTCCTGACAGGGCTGTGAGATCAAGCCCTTAAGCCAAGATATCACAGAAGTCTTGGCAAACAAATCAGATATGTTGTGTCTCAGAAATGATCCTGTTCTGCAATGGATAAGGCTTCTGCTCCTTGCAGCAGTGAAAGCTTTTGTTGATTGGAACAAGGACATCTTGGCTAAATTACACCAGAGACACAAAGGTAGCAAGAGGCTGCCTTTTTCTCTGTCCCAGCTCTGGGCTGTTCTTTCTTTACTGTCCCTTGTACATTAAGTTTCAAAAAGCAATATGCATTGAGCTATGTGTATCCAGGGACCAAGAGACAATTCAGGCTCACCAAAAAGGGATTTAAACAAAAAGAGAATATAGGCTTGGGTATGTTCCTGAGGAAAAGTTGCTCTCTTACTCTTAAAAGGATATGTAACCCTGAACTGTTACAGTTTGCATAGTGCAGTGTACATGCTTTTAATGAGTACTGAAGCCAGAAGGCTTTCCTATTATATTTGCGTAGTTGGCATTACCTTTCCATGGTTCTAGGTGAAGTGGTAGTACAATACCCACAATTCCTTCAGCTTCCCTATCCTCTGCAGCTTCAGCTATAGTAGCTGACAATGTAATACTCATTCAGCAGCTGATTATAATTAAAAATATCAGAATAATTAAAGTCCTCAGCTTGACAAGCAGAGCCATAACTTTGCCTTCAGACATTCCTCTCTAATTAGTTAATTAATCCTAATGCAAATTATAAGCAATAATTAGTCAGCCAAGCTTGACATAAAAGTCTGCTGACTTACAGCTAAAAGGCTTTTCTGGTTGTTGGTTTGTAGCTTCTTAAGGTGTCTTTTGTCCACTCATAGTTTCTGTGTCTCCGGTCCTGTTAACTTACTGCTGATATATAGATATGCAAATTAGTTTGCAGAGTGAGAAAATACAGCTATAAAAATTTGCACAACCATAGCCACTATTTTATTTGCTTTATAAACTGGATAGTCATGATGTGTATAGAATATAAATAAAACATCACATATGCATTCTAATACAATATAAATATATGTTTTCATACAAATACATACATTTAAGAACATTCACATTACCAGGTTTATCAGAATATAGCTGCCTGTAGATGGTCTGAGCTGTTCTGGACAATGACTTAATGTAAAACCTAATGTGATTCTAAGATTAAGCTAGATTCTGATCTCCTGTATCATAAATGAAATCAAATTCTTTTGTACCAGTACAACTGGTATCTGATTCACGTTTTTCCATAGGTTTTTAACAGATCAGGACTCTGTTAAAGTGAGATAATTTGAATTATCATCAGATAAATCAAAAGTGTGAATATTGCATTTCACATGGCAATGTAGCCAATATTGATGTGTTGCATTCCACAAAGCCACAGTGCTGACATATCACAGAAATACTCACGACTGACTTGGAACACTCACAGATGCTTATATATTTATTCTCTTAAAGCATTTCGTCTGAAAGTATTCTTATTTACATAAAAAAGCAAAGCTACAGTATTTAAAAAGAGTGGAATACAAAAATGGAAAAATCATTCAGAATGCATAAATACTTTCTGGTGAGAATCCTTTCTCTAACAAAGTGATAGTAAGTACATTTTTTATATTCTACTATGGTTGTTTTCATTCTAGCTTCTCATGTATTTAAAAGTAAGTGGGATCACAGGACCTTAAGACACCTACCCACCTCCTAATATGCACACGCTTTTCTGGTGACAGTTTAGTCATGTCAAATATTACGGCTACGAAGAGTGAAACCCAGAAGCATGTGTTTAACCTGCACTTTTCTGAGCCAATGCAGTTACATTCCCTGTGCTAGTAACAGAGTATGGAGAACTGGAGTTTAAAAAACTGGAGTCAGGTTAAAATAGATTAACCTATCTGAATTCCCTTGAATTTGTAACGTTTTGATTAAATGTAGAGTTTTAAGCATCTTTAATTTAGCTTCAGCAAAATCATAGTCAAGACTCATTCTTGTTAATCCTCTTGCTATTCACTTCACCTTACTTCAACTGAGCTATGACAATTAAGACCCAAATAGATGTCCCCTAGAGTTAGGGAGGGAAAGA
>NW_009637560.1:0-20203 GCF_000690535.1 Cariama cristata | reverse complement strand
AATCACCCCCGGGGATACCGATCTTTTTCTGCTGCCTATAGAGGAAAAATAAGGTGATGGTAGCCCTGAATTAAACCTCTCAGTTAAGTGCCTAAAGTTAGGTGGGAAAATCTAAGCCTTGTTAAACAGCTTGAGTAATCCAAAATATGGGATGACGTTATCTATTTAAAGTGTCTCTCCATTCACTTGATGAAAGGAATACAATAGAACAGGGGCTATTATTCAATAAATCACACAGTGGGTGTCAAAAAAACTCTTTTCAGGCAACTTCATCTCTGAATTAGCAGGCTACACAGAGAAACCAAAATCATTCACGAATGAGTAGGTACATTTTAATACACTTTGGAAAGAGTCTGGAAATGTGGCAATGGCAACATTAGGTTATCACAGAGGATCATGTTCAGGTGGCGAACAAGGGGAAACATTGCAAATCTCATGGGAGTAAAGATTCTGTATGTACATGAAAGAAGGAGAAAGCATTTGTGTGTGTGGAAAAATATCTCACAGACATCACGATAGCTCCCAGGAGTTAGTGATTACTCTGGATTTGTATCAGCTCTTTGGGATCAGTTAGAATTGGAGGCTTGCACCTGTTTCACTGCAGTCCCTCTTTTGCTAAGATCATCTCAGTTCAGAAGAGGAAACATGTCTTAAAATAGTGATTATAGACCTGTGACTTTCTGATTCTTGAAACTCTTGCTCCAGTCTGTGTATTTCTTTTGTTAACTGGCTATTGCTTCCAAAACCATGGTTAATCCCACCAAAATTTAGGTCCCTGAGGTGTCTACTTTGTCAATCACTCGAGGATGTTTACAGAGAAGGAATAAGAGAAGCACTTCTTGAGGCCATGAAGGAATGTAGATTGAAACATCAAGAATACAGATGGGAGCTCTTCTTTCTGCCTTTCCATTGGTACAATAAGGATACTAGAGTATGAATCTTCTAACCCCTAGTAGTCAAGAGCCTAGACGTAGATGAGAAGAATCATCTACTGACAACTAAAGCTCCAGTCCCTTCCCTGTTCTTCATTCACTCCTTTCAGCAGGTGTCAGGAAATTTCAGGGATCAATGACAGGAATTTCTGACCCCCAAGGAAATTGAAGGGCAATAATCTACATTTAACTGTTGAATTTATGTGTTATGAAATTTAGTAAGGTTTCTTTCCCTTCCCCACCCCTGACTTGACTTTCATTATGCAGCACTTTATATGTGTGAATTATTTTACCACTAATGAGCAGTACAGTGATTTTGGGTGCTAACGGAAAGTAGTAGGAAATTAATGAGAGATGGGAAGCAAGGGGAGATTTTTTTTTCAGTGTGTTTGTGTATGAATGGGAGTTACTCTGTTGTATCAAGGGGAGAATAGATTAAGCATTTTGGAATGCACAACCCAAGAGGGATAGTTAATCCTGGTTTTGACAATTGCGAATGTAATACGTACAAATGAGGGGAATCATTATGCATGATTTTCCTCATTTTACATACAGCACAATATGTTATTTTCCAGCTCTTAATTCATATCTTCATTAAGTAAAACTGCTCTAACTGGAGCATGCCGTAGATTTGGGAAAGAATTAAGATCTCAACAATGATACATTAAGTTTTCTTTTCTTTTTAAAATGTTTTAGGATATGAGCTTTTTATTAGCAGAGAAAAATATATGATAAAGAAATGTGACAATCAGACTTAGGTTGCTTGGCTGCTATTGATCTGCGTGGTTATGTAGGCCACCAGCTGTAGCTGTCAAAGTCATGCCCTACCAGTCTAGGTAAGGCAGGAAATTAGCAGTTGAAGAAGACCCTTATGCTTCTAATACACGTCAAGGCTGAAATCCTAGTACTGTGTGTTTTATCTCCCTCACCTTCTTATCCTTCATACCTGTGCTGACATTTCACATAAACCAGATTTTTCTCCCGAGAAGGCTGAACCCTACCCATGGCCACAGTCAGCAACTCTCTTGTGCGATACCCTCAGACACAACTCTAGCACTTCTCGGAACCTTTGATTTGCAAAGAGCCAAATGAAACTCCTCCATGTAATTTATGCTAGTTGCTACTTCAGAGTTGCTCTGAATCTTTGTGGGAGATCAATTTGCCTCTTGCCCAAACCCAGCATGTTGTAACCTTGCACACTAATGTTGACTGCACATTAGGGAAGACGCCCTTAGGCTCCAAAGAAGGCAAAACATAGAATTTCTTTGTTTCTTCACTTAAGAGTGTCATGATTTTAACTGTTTACCCTTTATTTAGCAAGAAAATTAAAATTGTCAAAGTAAACGTTTTCCTATATCAAAACCAACTGCAGTTGTTTCAGGTTAATTATTGTCAAGATTGGTACAAGATAAAGTAAGGTAGTTATTAAACATTAGCTGGAGAGATGTTTAACAGTGGGGTTCTCCAATAAAAAAAGAAATATGGCTTTCTTTTTTTAAATTACTAAATACTAAATGCATCCTTATAAGCCACTGACTAAACAGTTACACAATTGTGTTATTGATACTGAACACTGGAATACCCTGAAGACAAAACTGTATTCCTTCTCAAGAGTAAACACAGGACAATTTTTTTCAGTATGTAGCAGTAATAATCAGTAAAATTTTACTTGATTTGAATTAGATATTGTTACTGGGATTCATTATGCTTATTTTTAGTTTTCTGTTAGTGAACTTCTGGTCTAAGTCAATTGTCAAAGTTGCCTCTACAGAGAGTTACTGGGATGAGCTGCTCTTTAAAGATGTCTGTCTTACTCTGTTGGATAACAAAGAAGATGAATTGCATACTGATTTCCAATATTACTATAGTGACTGTTCTACACCAGGCAAGAAAACAGCCAAAATCAAGGCACTACATTCAAAGGCTATAGCAAAACAATATAAGAATATATACTGTAGATAAAACAGCTGAAAAGTGAATAGAAAGAAAAACCCTTGTCAAAAGGTTGGAATCAATGGGCTGCCTTTATGGTAACTGAATTATAAAGTCTTTGAGCAGAGAAACATATGTTCCCTTGCATTTAGAAATTCCTTGTTTATTATCAGTGTATAGAAGTCAATAGAAAAACTAATAATTCTTTTTTTATGGATTTCTGGATGTTGTCAGGAAAGTGGCAATGCAAGTAAACCATTTCATGTTCATTTATTTATACTAAAATCACAGACAACTGTGACTTCTGTGACAGCTATCTTCAAGACATGAGATTCGGACTTTGAAAGATTGTTAAACCAAAGACCAACTTTCAAATTTTTGAGATTCTGCTTTAGGAGTTCTAGTCAGAGATGAGATTAATGATTCATACTTGCATTAAGGTTCTAAATACCCCATATGTTGTGTTGAAGTAACATTCCATTCTCAGTTAAAGACACACTGCTAAAATCAAGTGTGGATTTAGGTTGGACATAAGGAAGACTTTTTTTTACAATAAGGGTGGCGAGACACTGGAACAAGTTGCCCAGAGAAGTTGTGGATGACCCATCATTGGAAATATTCAAGGTCAGGTTGGATGGAGCTTTGAGCAACCTGTCTAGTTGAAGATATTCCTGTCCACAGCAGGGAGGCTGGACTAGATGATTTTCAAAGGTCTCTTCCAACCCAAACCATTCCATTATTCTGTGCTTCATATTGCAAAATCCCGAGTCCTTACAAACTAAGTTCCAGTTTTCTTAAAGCTTAAATTATTATCATAACTTTCGAAAGTCTTTAAAACTTAAACTATCACACTTTCTACAACTTGGATAGAATTCCAAAATTCCCTAACGTTCCATGGAAGTCTCTGCAGTGTGAATCCAACCAACAGGAAAAGCTGGGGCTTCACTCTCATTTCTACTCAACTAATCCCATCAACTCTTTGAGGAAAGCAGTCAGATGTCTGTTTGATAAACAGCCTTTCTACCAAATGAAGAGGAGGGACCAAATGTGTTTAAATGGAAGATAAATTCCTGATGGACAATGATGTGCCAGACTGTATGGTGTCTGCCTCAGAACAGATAGATTTCATGAGAATAAATTCACCTTTCTGGAATGTACACCAGCCCACAGTTTTCACTCTTCATGCTAAAGAAAATGTTGAGCACTAGACAAGTATTGGGTTAAGTAGGTATCTCAAGACCTAGCCTGGAGATCTGCATTCCTATAAGAACAAACCTGAAAGTATTGCAAAAGAGCACGGTTTCATAACCTCAGTGACGGTTGCACTAATGGGGAGAATTTACATGTCTTTATTATATCTTTTCCTGTGGAGTACAGAAGCTTAATGTCCAAATACCCAAATCATATGAAAGATCTGATCATCAGAACCCAACTGTAAAGAAAAGAAAATTACATTCCTTGAGATTTTATAATCCAGGTATAAAACACTGTTGGCAAGATCAATTTTTGTCTAACTTCAGAAATCTTCAGCAAAAACGTTCATACTGGAGCTGACTGTCCAACCTTTCTTTGTGATGAATAAGGAAAAATGGAAATATTTAGAATAAATTCATATCAGCCCAATGAATTCTGCCTCAGAAGTGCCTACTACTCCCCACCCACTATAACAGAAGCTGAGGTCACTACCTGACATATGAACGTGTGTGATGTTAGCCTGATTAAGCATCTGAAGTTAACTGAGATGAAACCATTCCAGAGAGACCAATGGGACTAACTTAAACCAACTTTAGTCCACTGTGGTGGGTGAACCTTGGCTAACCACCGGGTGCCCACCAAGCTGCTCTATCACTCCCCTTTCTCAGCAGGATAGGGATACAAAATACAATGGAAAAGCTTGTGAGTCAAGATAAGGACAGGGAGATCACTCATCAGTTACAGTCATGGGTAAAACAGGTTCGACTTGGGGAAGATTAGTTTAATTTATTGACAATTAAAACCAGAGTAGGATAATGAGAAATAAAAACAAAACTAAAAACACCTTTCCCCCTTCTTCTCCACATCTTCCTGGGCTCGTCTTCACTTCTGACTCTTCTGCCTTCTCTCCTCTGAACAGCACAGATGGGATGGGGAATGGGGGTTGTGGTCAGTTCATAACACTTGTTCTCTGCCATTCCTTCTCAGGCTGTTGCCCTGCTCCAGTGTGGGGTACCTGCCATGGGATACGGTCCTTGACAAACTTCTCCAATGTTGGTCCTTTCCATGAGCTGCAGTTCTTCAAAAACTACTCCAATGTGGGTCGTTTTCCAGGGGATACAGTCCTTCAGGAACAAACTGCTCCATCTTGGTTCCCCCATGGGCCACAGTTCCTACCAGAAAACCCGCTCCTGTGTGGACTCCGCTCCATGGGCAGCTGCTTCCTTCAGGACACATCCACCTGCTGCAACGTGGAGTCCTCCATGGGTTGCAGTGTGGAGATCTGCTCCATGGTCCTCCACAGGCTGCAGAGGGACAATCTGCTTCATCACGGTCTTCTCCACAAGCTACAGGGGAATCTCCGCTCTGGCACCTGAAGCACCTCCACCTCCTTCTTCACTGACCTTGGTGTCTGCATAGCTGTTTCTCTCACTTTTTTCTCACTCCTCTCACAGCTGCTGCACAACATTTTTTATCCTTTTCTTAAATGTGTTGTCACAGAGGTGCCACCAACATCACTCATGGACAGCTTTGAGCAGTGACAAGTCTATTTTGGACCTAACTGAAACTATCTCTGACATGGGGGTAGTTCCTGGAGTATTCTCACAGAGCCCACCCCTGAAGTCCCCCCAGTCCCACCCCACTATCAAAACCTTGCCACATAAACTCAATACATCTACTGAAATTAAACAGCTAGTCTAACAAAGTCATCTAACCTCCCTCTCTAAATCATAGGCCACTCACCTTGTCCCAAAATACACATCCAACAGAGGAGAATCACCTTCTGAAGGATCCAGTCTTTTCCATTACCCGTCAAAAGATCCTAGATAACTGATTTATACTCACCTTCTTGACGTTTGTAAGTTAGGTGAGATGAATCACACTCCAGAGATCAAAACCCAAGGACTGTTTGCTGTCATCATGTTGATACCGTGCAGGTCAACTTATTTCTGAAAAGGCACAGTTATCAATTCCTTTTTGTTATTATTATTACTTTCTGTTGGAGAAACCAACTCAATAGGTTCTGTGTTACGACTAAGATTTTCATAACTGTGTAAGGAAGCTTGGAATCAATCCAGTTTGAGTATCTACTTTCTGTGTATGGCTCTGAAGATAAGAGTTTCTATTTTTAAACTGAAATTGGAACCTACAAGTAACCAAGTTCCTATGCTACATTAATATACTTAGCCAGGTGGACTTGTTTCTCCTACTGGAAATCTTTCATCCATTCAGATAGGTGGTCAGATCTAGGAAGGAAATAGGTTTTAAATTTTGTTTGAATGTGATTTAGAAAAAGAAATAAAAAGAGAACAATTTTTATGACAGAGAGATGGACTCATATGGAGAAAAATGCCTTTTCTTAGTAACCCTGAAGGGCTATAGTTAAACTTAGAACTAGTTTTATTTAAATACAAGTTTTTAAAAATAGACATTCGGAGTATCTCATCTCAAAAAAGGTTGAAATGAAGTATTTTGAGTTTACTAGGACATTCAATTATTTTCTTGTGTGTTTTGTGTAGACTAGAATGAATTGAAATCAGAATGTTTCCACCATGCATTCTATGCTCAATAACTCAGCATTTTCAGAAGGAAAAAATGTTTGCACTGGAAATTTTCCAGACAGCTTTTTCTTTATTTTTTTTTAAATTGATTCTCTCATTCCTTAGGCTTCTGGACACAAATTCTCAGCATGGTGTCGTGATCCAAACTGCTCATGAACCATCCTCCAATTTCAAACAACATAACTTCAGAGAATTTCCTAATCTAACGCTACGCCTGTGCTCATGCAGTGTCTACCTGTGGCTTTTTTTCAATGAGCTTGTTTGCTCCCACTAAGTCAGAAAAGACCCAGAGCAGTTTGGAAACCTGCAAGTATTGCAGTGTACCTGCTTTTTCAGCCCCGTTTGCTGACAGAAGTCCACTACACAAGTGGGAGTGCGAGTCTAAGGAGTGTAGGATGCCGGGAGCTTCCCTGATGTGTCGTAATTAAACACCTGTGCTAAATAGTTTTTTGCCGAGCCATTGTGAAAATCTGCGGAGTGCTCAACAGTCCTGAACATTTTCCATCTTTTGCTTGGGCAGGTGGTCTCACATTTGAACTCTGCTATTCAGATAACACCAAAGATAGAAATGTGATTTCAAGACCTCTTCAAGGCCTTTATTTTGTTTTGTTGCTGCTGTTATTTTTGGTGTTAAATGGTAATCCTGAACGTCCTGATTTAGCATTCCTGGAGTATCTTTGTATTCTGCATATTTACAGTCATGCATACATTTGGCAAAACTATACAGATGGCTATATAGATTAAAAGCCTAGAAAAGTTATATACCACAAAATGAGTTCATGCTAGCAAAGGGAAATGACTTAAATAAATGTATCTGTAGGAAAAGAGGCTAATCATAGAATTTTCTGTAATCTTAGAGGCTGTCTCTAGAGTCTTTTCGTAAACATGGAGTTCTTCAAGACCTCACAACTCTCTACTGGGAACAAAGACTATGTCTATACCAACAAACAAATCAAAGCCAGAGCGTGTTCTCAACCTCCAACCCCCGGTTATCCAGCTTATGTAATTGTTGGCATGCTTCCTGTACGGTTTTGGTTTGCACTGGCTAGCACTCTCCTAGACTATGCCTGGGCATGGCCCAGGGGATTTACACGTGCTATGGACTGCTCCCAACAGGCGATTTGGACACTACCATTCTATCTGGAGGGAAAGAGAATTTAAGCATGTGTCTACAAGCCAGTTTGTTCTCCTCACCTGCAGGATGGAACTGACCTCTAACTGATCCCTGACTTGTTTTGTTTAATCATATGTACATAACCAAAAGTTCAAAACCAAACCTCCTGGTAAAATAGTGCTGATGAGCTTCAACCTGACTCCTGCTGAGGTGTACCTCATACAACTAGGTATTCATAAACTGATTCATAATGGCTTAAAGCAGAAGGCAGTGGTGAGTCAGGTCATGTGGCATAGCAAGGGAGTGTGACCATCACCTCTGCCACAGCATGAGAGATGGGTCAAGGAAGGGTTGCCTGGCCTGAGAGCTAAGGTAGGAGGCAAAGAGAAAACCAGAGGACCACCTCTTCATTCTTCATACAAGGTTCACCTCTAAGGGTACTGACTCTAACCTTCAGCCCAGTTAAACTCTTCTTTCTTGGAGTCATCAGGACCATAATAAAGGACAAAACAGCTGACAACTTTTATGTCACTAGCACTTAAAATTCCTTCAGCTACCCTCATGCTGAGTCAAGTACCCTGTGTTTAAAGAAATCAGAACCTGTGTTTTGTTTCATCCTAAAAGTTTGTTTCAGAGAGGTCTTCAGACCTTTTCTAAAAAGACCAATCAAGGGAAATTTTTGCTTAAAAACAGTGTGGAATTGAAGTTTATGTGAGGTATCTTATTAGCTTTGAGTTTATTCTCAATTCAGTCACAGGAAATATCCATTTTCCTGAAGAAGCAGCAGTTGTCATTTTTTGCTGCTGTAGTATGTGTAGTACCAATCTCATGTTTATTTATGCATGTAAAGATTTTATTATTTACATTTAAATATTTATAACATTTCTGCATAAGCAGCCAAAAAAGTTCATCTCTGCCCTTTAGGAACTAAGCAATTTCATTTTACTAGGTAGACTTTTTTCTATATAAATAATTGACACATTGATTTCTCCCTCTGTCTTTATGCTATTTATATTATTTCTTAAATGCAGGAGGGTTATAGAACTAACAGACTGACTGGTCTGTTTTTATTGCCTATCAAATCCAAACAGACTAATATATCACAAGAAGGATCTGGAAAAGGGAGTGGTGATAAAACACTAAAAAATAGGAATGAATTCATTAGAATTCAGATATGGAAGCCTATGCTAATTACATTGCTACATTGAAAAAGTGTTTGTTTCTTCCTGGAAATAACGTTATGTAAATTTTTTTTCACTGAGATTAGCAGTACCATCTAGCTGTATAGCAACAGATAATAAAGTGGTTCTTCTTCCTTTCAGTAGTAGTATTTTGATAAAATTTTGTAAAAATCAAGGTGTTTTAACAGGACTCCATGAAGCCATGACGGTTATATGGGAGGCTGTACTTGGAACATGCTTTCCACCATCAAGTAACTCAGACCAGTTGTTTCTGTTTCTGAGGGTGAAAAGACCATCTTTCACTCTCTCATTCCTCCTTCACTAACTACTCCAGAGAAGTTAACACTGGGTTTAAAATTTTGTCTTTGTGAGTGCTACTGAAAAAAACCCTTCACTTCTGTCATAACAATGAGAGAAACAAAAGCAGTGTTCACTGACATTTTGAAAAATAGAAATAGAAGGGGAAAGCAGATGCACAATTTGTGGAAGAACAATGGAGCAGGTAAAATTCCTCCCTCATTTAATATTACCTTAACACAATAATTCAATCACAAGTGGAGTTAAACCTTTTCTTTTTTTTCAAACTTTCACATAAGTCAATGCAATCCCAGTCAAGGAGAAAGTAAATTGGCCTTTAAGAGTTCAATTCTGCCACCAAACAGAGCATACCAAAAGGTATCATAGGTATGTTAAGCATTTTCACCAGTTGCACCCTTGTGCAAGACTGTGTCAAAGAAACAGAAAGAGAAAATCTCTTGTCTTCATCAATTGTGTTTGCAACCCAAGCAGTCAAGACAACTGAAAAGAAAACAGGATAGCCAAGTGGCTTGTCCAAGGTGTCAGGTAAATTGCAAGGCCAAGTACAATGTCCAGGTCCTGTGCTCCAAACCAAGTAGCTATTCTCAAGTCCACCCTGTTCCATTAAACCACTGTTAAACAAAAGGGAACACAGTACTCTTTCTGTTAGTCATCATTCATAGTTTATCTTCCTCTGGCTGCTTCTCACACTTTTTCCTATTGTGTATTTTTCCCAAGTGGAAGTAAATGATGAGATTGTCCGTTCTTGCTTCTGAGCTAGGCACACAGTCCTTAAAATCACACCCAGCACACCACATAATCTACTTCATAAATTTCCTTTACAGGTGTTTGGGAACCAGTGCCTAGGGGTAGGTTTCCATTGTTTCTCCTGGATCTATTAAAATCATTTCACACAATTTCAGTTTGCTATTTTAGTTTTTAAGGTTTCTTTCTGTTTCCTTACAGGTTTAGGGATGAATATTCTTCCTTTGCTTAATTTCAAAACCGTAAGATTATACGGAATTTCAAAAACTGCTCTGACATGAATTTTGCCAGCTTTGCAACCTGCTTAAGTAACCCAAGGGAAAAAGGAACAGAGGAAAAGAAAGGGAAAAGGCATAGCTAATAGTTTAAATTGTACCTCAGAAAGAAGCTATATTGAAATAGCTTTACTGAGGTTGAAAGTCAGGCATGAGAACTGGATCACTTCTGCCAAAATGTGGATGTTTCCATTGTTTGTTTTTTTTAATCACTGCTGAGTCTGACACACAAAAAAAGCCAGTTAGTTTTGAAATTTATAACATTTATTTTGAAATTCAGAGTAAACTACGTCTGTTATTATTGGCATTCCTTTCACATACTGTAAGCATCTGGAAGTTCGATACCTACATCTGAAGTAGTCAGTCCAGGCTCCTTTTACAAACACTGGAGAGCAAGAGTCGTTTTCAGAGAGCAGTTAATCTCCTCCTAGGGTCTAAAAGATGGGAAAATAATCTAAATTTGGAGGCACATACTTTTCTCCATTGACTATCAAAGGAAGTTACTACATCGCCCAGATCTAGACTCAAATGGTTAGCTTACAAGTCTCAGATAGCAGATGAGATAAATCTTGATTTCTATGGCTTGCGTGTATTACAAGTATTGCACAAAATGAGTGAACAGTTTCTCCTGAATGTGGCGGAAGACAGATTTTTAAAGGTTTAGACGGTTCCAGGTTTTTCCTTTTTTATGTTTTAGAGTAGAAGATTTACAAGGCTTCTGATACTGCATTTTCAGGCTGTTCCTTTTTTTTTCAGACCCTAACATATTCACATATATGAACTAACCAGACCATAAACTCCTACAAAAAACTCTGACAGCTCTAGATATATAGCTGATGATTGCCGTCATCATCAATAGGTCTCTCTCTGCTAGAATAAATTTCACCTACAAAAATAAGTATTTTGATGGAGAGGGGTGGATTGCATTGATTCAAGTTTTCAATACAAAAAATAATAAAAATGGGGAAGGTTTGGAAATATGAAAAGAAGCTGTGGACAGATTGCTTAAGGAATTCAAGAGGTTTAACGCTACTGAAAGCACTAAAGGTTAGGTGTTTTCTTAAAAACCAAAACTATACTGTAGATCCTCACTTTCAATTTACTATATGCAACCGATATCAACATTCACAATGCCATTAGCCCCAAGGAAATGTCTTTACTAGTAGGTTCACTTGCAAGAACTGAGACTGATGCTGTAGGTGGCTTGCATGAAGATCATGAGACCTGCATTTAAAAAGAAAGGAGAAACATTCATTAGTTAAGAAATAGCTTGGCTTCTTTTCTGTCTTTTTCATCTCTTACCCCTGCTTTACTACTGCTTTTGGTCTATATAATCAGCTAATGAGATTTCCACTTCTTCAGGCAACAAGACAAGTTGTGCTCGAAGAAAAGTTATGCGTAGATTCATTGCAATGCTTTCATATACTATTAAGAAATATTTTACAGAGCAGCGCATTTAAACAAATATTAAATTCACACAATTGTTAATCAGTGTGCCATCTGGAAACATTTGAAAGTTTAGACTCTTAATTGCCTGAATCTCATAAATGTTCAAAATTGTTGCATACTACAGGCTATATTGCATTTAGGACTTTTTTACTGTATAAATACATGTAATTAAAATGTGAGATAGGAACACTTTCCAGCAGCTGTTGCGAGAGCTGTAACCATCTTCCCTATTAATCTTCAGGGATTTGAAATATGTGCTGCCGAGCACCAGGGTCAACGACATGCCGTTACATTTGAATCCCACCATTTGACAAAGCATTGCATTCTGTTTCTAAATTCTTTCATGTGACTGACAGCTACATCCATTTCTTCCCGAGGCCACTCTTTAAATTCCTTTGTACTTGTAGAAGCAAGTTTGCTGGCTCAAGAATTTTGTCTTAACTCTGCCTCTAAGACTTGTCAATGGCAAATTAGGACAAGAAATTCTAATTTATGTTTCAAAGGCACCTATGGTAGTAAGAGAAACTATTTTTATTTACATTTTTTTCCTCAAAAGTGTCAAATCAAAGACTCTATAATTACTATACATTTTCAGGAGGTGTCATATTATATTGACTTCAGGGGGCAAGTGGTAGATAGGGTTAATCTGAGTAAAGTCAGTGAAACGCACAAAGTATTTCTGTTCATGACAAATGTTACTTAGAGAATTAACTGTCTTAGTAAGAAAACAGAAATATTTAGGCTATCAGCTGCTCCAGTCCAAGACGTTTGAACACAGAGATAGGAGACATTTCTGGGGTAGGACAACTTATTCACGAGCAGAGGTCAGTGGAAGAGTTTCTCTTGTCATATGCCCTTAATGGTTTTGACCAAGGTAATGAAAAGGTTTTCAATGATGGTGCTTCTACTGTTTTTCAGTAGACATATTCAATAATCTGACACTAATGAGTTTTTTTAATAGCACCGCTCTCTATGCTTTCTCATGAAATTCTCCATGTCTGTTTCCTGTACTCTCTTGTTCTCCACCATGAGTCACAGATGCTACTTACTTAGAAAGTCCAGAGACAATCAGCACTGACTTTGATTATCTCCGTATTAGTTCTCAAGGTATGGCTATCAACCACCAGCACCTTTTACAGCCAGCCAGCCAGCTAGCGACATATGTGAAACAGACTCCTTTGTGTTCTTTATAGATACTAAAATATATATTATTAAAGCATTTTTCTGTTGTGTTTTTTTTTTTTTTATAAATATTAAATAACTGTGATTATTACCCTAGGGAAGATATGTAGTTATGAAGAGAAAGGAGTGATTCATGTAGTCTTGAGACAGATGACACATGTTGGTGTACTTGGAAGGGGTGATGATCAAGTTGGTAGCTGATGGGAATGATTCCCTATTCAAAGGTCAAGCAGGAGATTTTTTTTATGTAGGGTTGCCAGAGTTTTCAAGAAACAAAGTAATGCCTGAGTGCCCTTGCCCTTAGTCCCATTTCTAAGAGAATCTCCATCAGGGCAAAGAAAAAGCCTGTTTGGGAACAGAAACTTTGTATGTTGGGGACGTCCATGACGGGCAAAGCATTACTGTTATATTAGAAAAATATAATTTGCCCTCTCCTTTTTAGATAAGAATTAGCATATAGTGAACCAAATAATTCTTCTTTTTCTTTTTTTTTTTTTTCCTGAGCTTATATTCCTGACTCAAGAAATAAACCATAAACTGAATCAACTAAGATTTGTCTTGCTGCCTGCATTCCATTTACAAAATGCTGTCTTCTCCACGTGTTTTTCAGTGGTAGACTCCTGTGGGACCAGATATCTCCAATAAAAAACCCTTTGCCCAATGAGCACACAGAGAACACAGCTAGATGGACTTGCAAAATCAACTGTTTGTACTGCATTTTCATCCTGATAACTCTGATGAGACCCCTTCTCTTAATCCCTCTTCTGCCCTCCTGCAGGTGTAAGGGATGAAGCAATGACCTCTTTTTCAAGAAAAGAGAAAGCAAATACTGCTTTCCCAGTTTATGATCCCATAGAACAACTGTAAACTGAGAGTTTCAGCATTTCTTCTTTATTATCACAGTCATTTGTGACCTCACAGGAGGTCTGAGTGGTTCTTTTTTTTTTTTTTTTCTTGACCTTATCTGCTCTTGAAGGAGCATGTATTTTCTTGAGAAGAGGAAAATTTAAACATGGGAGGGCACCTGTAGCAGCTCTTATCCAGACATTATTGGAAACATGCAGAAGAGGGAAAAATAGAGCTTTAAATCAGTATTTTTGTAACACAGCTGACGGAGCATAATGCAAGTAGGGCTTCCATACCTTTGGGTTATGAAATGAGAGATGCAGGGCCTGAGTTATTAGTGTTAAAGAGAAAGAAAAGTGCTGCTTTAGCAGAAATGAAAAATTCCCACCAGTTGACTCATGCAGTCTTTTTGTGAGTGCAGAACCAGATCCACAAACAGAGGATAAAGAAGCAAACCTATTTAAATAGCTAGAAAGGGGGGCTGCTGTATTTTAGATACAGATATATCACAGTTATAATTGGGTAGGGCTCTGGAATTCAGGAACCCCAGGTCTCTGTTTCAAGACACCAACCTAAGATCTGTTTTCTTTGTGCTTATTATCAGGAGGCTGATTCCACCCTTTCTTTCCTGAATTTGGAAATATTTGTGTGTCCCAAATTCAAGGTCTGACCTATTCCAAAGTAATTGCTTTCTGCTGCTCTAGCATTTGAAAGAAGGTGATTTCATCTCCCTCATCTTGGTTTTGAGCTCAAAAGTATTTATTTTTACCAATCTCTGCTACTGTTTTCCTACGTGACACTGGGAAAATCATTTCACCTTTTTTACAGTATTCTTGTTTCATTCTTACAATTCTAAACTAACAATACTAATTTTTCTGATCCATTTCAACTGTTAGGTCTTTGGTCCATTTACTTCTGTAAGACAATTGAAGACTAATAATTCTACTGAAATGTTCTGAAAAAGGAAGAAATAGAATAAATCAAGGAGACATGAGAAAAATGTAAAAAGATTAATTATGCTGTATGCAGTGGGACAAGTGAAGCCAGGCTAGCAATGGGTTTGTATTTCTAACTGGTTCTTCTTATGTTCAACAAGGTGCAAGCTCTAATTCAGGCTTGTGAATGGTTGCAAAATTCAGAGCTTCTCTTTCTTCTGTTGATTATCTGGTATTGATAATGATTGAGACTACATTGAGCCTACTCTATAGAGGTGATACTAGTGATATGTCTTTCCTCTGTCTGGCCTCTTAATTTTGTAAAACTCAAAGGCTGTAACATCCTTGCAATCTGTACCCCATCTGTCAAATTTTGGCTCAAATTGGCCAACAGATGTTTTGCAATGCTACTGCTTCTCTCCAGTTCCACCACATTCCTCCCCCAACATGCTTCTTCGACACACACACCCAACACTATGTTATGCAGGAAAGACAGCAAGGCAAGGCTTTTAAAAGCCTTCTTCACTCCTTGCTATAAATCCACGTCTAGATATTAACATTTATATGCCTCAGATGATAACATAACTTGTTCTACACAGAGGGAAAGTCTGTGGAGGATTTGAACCATCTGAAAGGGTGCATTATGTCAACAGAGATTCAAAGCAAATGATGGGAAAAAAAATACAGGTAGAAAGGGGAAAATGAGTGGTTACAGACTCATACAGGAAGATTGCTGTAAAGACAGAAAGGAAATTTAGATTTCTTATGTCACACTAATTCTCTATCCTGACTTCACAGACTCACATCGTCACCGAAGCATATTATCTCCAAAACTGCCCCAGTCTTCCTTCTTGTGAAGTCTGGTATACCAGACTCAGAATTTCCTGACGGTCTTTCTCTCAAGTCCTGCAAAACTTTTTGCTGCTCACAATGCAATTCTAATACTACAGACTATTTGGATTGGATTATGCACTTCATAGAATCATAGAATCACAGAATGTTTTGGATTGGAAGAGACCTTTAAAGGTCATCTAGTTCAACTCCCCCGCAATGAGCAGGGACATCTTCAACTCGATCAGGTTGCTCAAAGCCACATCCAA
Organism: Cariama cristata; assembly: GCF_000690535.1. Lineage (NCBI taxonomy): Eukaryota > Metazoa > Chordata > Aves > Cariamiformes > Cariamidae > Cariama > Cariama cristata. Next base: position 4,440 of record NW_009637560.1, on the reverse strand, counting down.
CCTAACTTTGAATGCTTCCAATGATGGGGTATCTATCACATTTCTGGGAAATCTGTTTCAGTGTCTCATTACCCTCTGTAAAAAATTTCTTCCTTATCTCCAACCTAAATCTACTCTCTTTCTGTTCAAAACTGTTACTCCTTGTCCTGCCACTCCAGGCACTGATAAGAAGTCTCTCTTAATCTTTCTTATAAGCCCACTTTAAGTATTGAAAGGCCACAACAAGGTCTCCCAGGAGCCTTTTCTTCTCAAGACCAAACAATCTCTCAGACATCCTTCATAGCAGAAGTATTACAGCCCTGTGACTGTTTTTGTGATGCTCCTCTGGACCCACTCTACTAGGTCCATGCCTTTCTTGTACTTGGGACCCCAGAAATGGATGCAGGTGCAGATAACCCCGAGGTGGGTTATCAAGTCATACTGCCCGAAACATCAGAACAAGATGCCTCTGCATTGCAAAGTGATAGCGCTCTGGTTGTGATTCCACTCAGGGATAAAAGGGTTCCCAATTTTTCAAAACAAAACCTTTGCTGTTAATGTATCCCATTCAAGGCAAAAGAAGCAGCTTCTGAGCCATCCAAAAGAAGAACTGCAGGCCACTAGAGCCTTTGGGATTCTTGACATGGACATTAATGTGAGTGATGACATCCACCATGCTCAGTAAGAAAACTGTGGACAAATTACTCACTCACCACTGATCTTGTCTTAGATCAGTGGATGGTACAGTTGATCTTTGAAAGACTTTCCCAGCACAATTTTCTATGATTTCTAGGAATGATGGTCCACTGTTTCTCAGCAGAACAGGGTGATGATGCTGCACTGGGGAATTTTTTTGCTAGTAATATGCACAGATAATAAAGAGATCAGAAGATAGGCACACCCAGAGAAATAGATATGTTGTGGAAGAAGACCTATAATTCTTGTTTGGATTTGACAAGCTTGATGTTGCTTGGCCTGATATTCACTATTTACTCTCTTGTTTCTTACTGCTTCCTCTAGCATTTTTTTTTTAAAGAAGAAGAAATCTATTAACTACCAACCCCCTTCCCCTAAACCTTTCCCCCACACAACTTACTGAATCTCTGGATTAAAGCAACGTGAGAAGGATAGAAATCTTTCCCCTTTAACAAACAGGCTGAAGAAAGGGTTAAAGATATTTTATGCACCTGGGAATTTTTTTCAACAGTAGCAGAGATGAGCAGTCAGACAGCAGCCTTTGATCTTTCCATGCTGTGTCACAGCTTGTGCACGAAAATATTTCAGGTGAGGTTTGGGAGAGTCTGCCATCTGACTATGAAAGATGGGGAATGCCACGATAAAAACATTAATGAAAGACACGCTCTGAGGCCTTGTTTCCTCAGACAAGGCTGTCAATATCCCTTTTCCTTCTATATTACAATCACAGTTGGACAGTCACACAGCTGGAGGCAGTCATTGCAAGGTCCGTCTTGCAAGGTCCTTCCTGCCTAAAGTGTGGATGGGCACAGAGGTAGAATTACTTTGCACAGTGTCATCAAGATAGTCCCCTGTAGATACGAATCTCACTCCTCCTATAGGAATCGAGGTCCAGATTTATCCTGTATGACTTAAGGTACCTGAGCTACTATAAGACTATTATCTAGTCAGGGAATAAAGAAAGAGAGAGGCATCTCAGGAGAATCAGCCAACCTACCTAGGAACTAAGTCATTCCATGAATACACTTATGTCTTTCTCTATATTGACTATAGAAGCAGTCTCTGTTGTTAGAGAGATCTTGAGTAAGTACATCAAGTTGAGTGGGATGAGTACAGGTCTGTTGACCCAAACTACAGTCAAGAAACAACCAGGTCAGTGTCTTGCAAAGGAATAAGTCATTTCAGAGTTCATCAAGTTAAATCTGAACTACTTCTGATTGCAGTATATTTTCCATAAAATTATATGACTTCACCTGAACAATAGTTTCAGAGTATTTCTGTTTGTTCTTGCATGTAATGTAGCTGATCTGATTCTTTTAAGACAACAATTTAAGCATAAATAGTGTTGGTTGCACACAGTTTAATAAGACACAGAGACACATTATTGCAAGTGGTTTTTTGATACATTTGGAGAGAGAGAGTATCATCACAATGTTTTTCTTCAATTTTTTTTACAGACTGTATTAGATAAACCAGGAGACACAAAGCCCTGATAAAGCAAGACATTGCAGTGGAAATTGAATGCAATATTGGTATCTCTACCACTATTTTACCTACGTGAAATCCGTAGGAGGTGAAGCTGAACAGGATTGCATGAAGTCCTCTGCTTTATTTCTTAACAGGAGATCAAGATGCAATATTAACCATACCTAAGCCCTTTTGACAGCTATGTACCTAGTCTGATCTCAAAAACCTCCACTGGTGGATATTCCACCACCTACTTCTCAGGCAATATAATCCAGTATTTCACTTTCCTTCATATTTCTCCTAACATTAAGATGTTAGAAATATGCCACATGAATATTTAAGGAAAAGTAAGCAAACAAATAGAAAAAAAAAGATTCTTTTTCCCACTTAAGTTAATCAGGATTAATTTTTGTAAAGCATTTCCTTTGATGTCCTTGCACTAGAAATATGTGTCTTGATTAATTTTATTTGTTCAGTGAAGAGCACAGAGGAAGCAAAACTGAATTCTCATATACAGGCCAAGGACAGCTTTTTTGACATAAAAATAACCCAACTTTTAAATTTAATTTACTGGTTTCTTTGCAGATTAGAAAAAACTGCAAAGGACCTCTGGAAAAAAAATTGTGACTCTCCTCTTTCTTCCCATGCAAGGCTGAAGGATAATTAATTGTAAAGATTTTGGCATGTTTAGAACTGTTTCAGGACTCAATTTTGCTTTCCAAGGGCTTGCGCAGAGGAGGAAACCCACATACAGAATGGAGAAGAGATTTTTTGTATGGCTAGATTTTTTTCTCAATAAGTACTAAATAGTATGAAGTAATACAGGAATTTGGAGAGCTGGAATAAATCCACAAAGGCAGAGAAGAGGAAAGGTTAATAGGGCAGGGTAGAAAGAAGTGGTGATACATACATGAGCAGTAATACAGCTTTTCACATATTCTGTTGTGTCTCAGCCTAAACACCTCATATTTATACCCATAAGCATATGTGACCTGACATATAATTATGTAGATGCACACTAAATGAAGTGTAGGCAGAGATATCAGCATGTGTGTATGTGTATAAACAGTTATGTGACTTTATATTCATACATATAGAAAATGTAATATACTGCCTTTGATGCCTCTCCTTTTTAAAGCAACGGCATGTAATTTTCAAACATCACTGAAGTGAATTCTTTTGCTTTTTTTTTTCTTCTTTGTTGGAAGTGCTTCACTTAAATGAATAGATTCTGGACAATATTTTTCTTTCTTCCTTTTCAGACTTCACACAATTAATAAGTACTGAAATTCTCCATATATATTTGTATGGCGAGATCTGGATGGAGCTGTGATCTGAGTGGAGTATAGATACAGGGGATGGTTTAAATAGCTGTCTGGTTGTTCTCCTGTCACAGGGCCAGGAGTTTCTGCAGCACTAGTGGACCCAGTCTCCCTCACCTTTTCTCTTGACCTCAGTCTGACTGAAATACACGAGCATCTTGTTGCTCTTTCCTCTAGACCTGAATATTCCAAGTCTTGACGAAGAAGTAATTTTAACATCAATAATCCTTGCCATCAAGACTCCTTTCCAAAGAATAATGAATAGAAACTGGTCAAGCTTCCCAAATTCTCGTAATACGAATCAGATACAATCAAGGGTGAAATTAAAAGATCTCCCAGTCTTTCTACAGTCACTGATCTTGTTTCCATTTTTAAGGAAATTATAGTAGCTTAAATAAAGGGAATCCTGGCAATCATTTATTTTTGCTTTCCTTTCAGAGCTTTCACAGTTAATAAACACTTAACATTTTCAAAATTAATCGCAGTGGAATTTTCTGCACTATTTAGAAAGCCTTGAAAAAGGAGTTGTCAAACAGACCAAATATGTCTCAAACTCGACAACCATATGACTTAGCCTTGTGTTTTAGCCATACGGATGAGGAAGGCAACTGTGATTACTCCTCATGAAGGGGGGGAGAAGTGAGACAAGATTGCTAATGTCAGCCTGGGTTGTCAAGTGTAACCAAGACTGTGGAATTGCTGAGCTGTGTACCCAAGAGTGTGTCAAGGCTGGATAACTTCCATAAAATAGGACAGTCTGTCACGTGGTGCTTTGAGCCAGCTAAAGAGTATGTGTGTCTACAACAGATGTGCCGTGTTAAAGATAGTACCCAAAAATGGTCAGGTGCCAGCATAACAAGTTTGTGAGCAGATCCTCCCAGCAGGAGCCAATTTCAGTGAAACAAGCTGGCAAGGTAGCACACTTGTCACGGATGTAAATGCCAGATTTGGCATCTGCAGGTTTGTGGCACAGAGC
>NW_009637559.1:140411-153504 GCF_000690535.1 Cariama cristata | reverse complement strand
GAGGTGAGGCTGACGGGTAGGTAGTTCCCAGATCGATTGCCATTCTCTACTTAGTCTAAAAGCTTTGCCTATATTAGAAAAATAAGTTGATATGTCCTGTCTCTCCAAAAGCACTTCTCTCTGAATTTTTTGTTTGTCAATCAGATAGGAGTCATTCAAAGCCAAATTTATGTGGCCAGTAGTTTTATTTGGTAATAAATGGAAGGAAAAACTTCCGTAAGAGGAATGGAAAGATCTCATGGACTCACTGAACACAAGACTGGAATATAACTTACCTGATTCCTGAGGGATTTAATCAGCAAAAATCTCTCTGACATGCTTCCATTTGCTTCCCTGTCTATATCTAGGAACATATAGGCACAATTCTGGGAAAGTCAAGTTGAGCAATTGGAGCACTCAGAAGAGAGTGAATGGAATTTTTGATAATGGACAATTTGCATGTTATTAATGTTATGTCCTATTCCCAGCAACTGAATGGAAATCTCTTTCCTCTCTCTCTGCTTCCTTTATTGTAGATTAACTTAACTGATTGCTCACTTGTGATTGTACCACTTTCTTGAAGACTAGAACACTGAACGTATACGTCTAAAGTGTTTTTTGAATGAAAGATCTTGCTAGGAGAAGAAGTCTGGAGACAAGCTGGGTTTAAGGCTTATATTTTGGGAGAGAATGATTACTAACCATGATCTGGAGAGGGATATTTAGCTCAGACACAGGACATCAGCTAATATCAGGAATAATTAAAGAATATTCTCTTGTAGGTTCTCAGTTACCAAGTCTTTATGAATGTCTATTTAAATAGATCTGTGTTTTTTTGAATACTGTTACAGCTTCTGCTTTCTGATAATGGTGGTGTGCTAATGACGGGTAGCTGCTGTGAAGTGTTGTGGGGGAAGGAAAGGTAGTGGAGACCGTACTTCATCATGGCTTCAAGGGGCACACAAGAAAGAAGGCTCCTCCTGTTTCATGTAAAGGTTCTAAAAGTAATTCTTGGGGCTTTGAACTCTCTGAGCTGTTATGAAGTCAAAACCCAATGCCTTTACTGCAGAAGTGGTAAAGAGTACTGGGGCAGATATTAATATCCTGTGCCTAGAATGCTAAATGGGTTGTGTTTCTGGCATGTTTAGATATCGCAGACATTTAAGAAATAAGCACTGCCAAGGTCTAATTATTGCAAAATAATTACAGCTGTTGAAGTTGAAGCTCAGGAAGCGTGAAGTGCATTCACGAATTGCAGTTCCCTGGAGATGAGATTAGCTCACAATCACCACCCTTATAGTTCTGCTTGGAGTTTTTTCGTGTAAGAAAAGAAGGCAGGATTGACAGATAAACACTGGTTTCATCTGAGTTGCAAATTGTCACAGGATGATTCACCTGAGTAGAAAACTGACTAACCAGTCAAGAATAGGGTCTTGTTGTATACAAAATTACAGAGAAATACTAGTTATTTACCTGGAAAATGGGATATAGTACTCTGCAGTGCTGTATACGGACACGTACACTATTGTGTGTACTTCTTGGCTTATAAAATGCAAGAGCATAAGACTTTTTATGCAAGCCTGTGTTTCTGCCTGTGTGAATTTGATATTGACCTCTGTCTCTTTGTGCGTAATACTGCTGTGTAGATGCTTGCTATCCCTGTGTACTGGAGTTTGCAAGCACTCACCCTAGGGATTTTTTGTGTGTTTTTTGTTTTTGTTTTTAAATTTGAAGTTGCAGTCTGTTAGCACACAGTAAAAGAATATTTAGGGTGAGGACAGGACAGAAGTATGCTATTTAACCTGTCAAACTTACTTGTGTTCTTCAAACTGTTAGAGTGTTATAGGAAGTTTCTTAGCTGAAGACGTCACGTAGGAACAGGATGGGGCACTGGTAACACGTTTGAAATACTGATCATAAAGGCTTCACATACTGATAAGTTACCCAAGCACAGTTATTAAGTATGCGCAGACTGTCACCCCAAATCTTTTACCTAGAGAGAGGAGACATTTGCAGCAGAGCAAATAACTAGTATTCCTGTACAAGGAGAAAAAAGAAGCAATAGAGGGAGTTTGGGGATTTCCAGGAAAGGGGAGTGGAATTCCTGTTTGGGTCATTGCACTGGGAGCTCCCTGGATTTTTTCTCCTTGTTTCTAGCCTTGTAAGTAGGTGTAATTTAACATGAACTTAGAAAGCTTGAGAAAAACACTGCTACCTTCCTGGAAGTTAGACTATCTGGTGGCTGAGTTTCAAGGCAAGGTGTGCAGAATGAGTCCATGGTGGTTAGACAAAAATAATGAGGAAAGTGGCAGGAAAAGATAATGATCTCCCTTATTTGTGTTAGAGTTCCCATCTTTTCAAGGTGTTTTCTATTGGCCGAGCAGGACAATTTATCAGTCTTTGAAGCTTATTAGAGCCCTAAAGGCTTTTTTGCTTGCTGCGTAGTACTAATGTGTTTTAGAGCTGTTAAATATGTTATTTTCTAGTTATATTTGGGCTCCTGGAGTAGCCTGTACTTCCTAAAATGTGCATAGGTGAAAGACACTAAATAAATATTTGTGCAAATCAAAAGACTTTATAAATAAGGTGACTCAGGATTAAATTTTACCCTAAGCTTTCTGTTCTTAGTGAATATTAGTGCAAAGCATACCATGAAGCTCCATGCACTCAAGAGTCAGACCCTGTGCTATGATCTGCCAGATGCATGAAGTGAGAAAATGTATGCACTTCATAAATTTTGAAAGAGTATAAATTATACAAAGTGTATGTGCAAGTGGGTTTAAATTTTTGCATATAAGCCAGTGATATGTAAGCCTCTCCTCACATGCAGCTCCTCTATCTCATCTCTGTTCCAAATAGTTAGAAGCACAAAACCTAATAGTATGGGGCACCTCTGGCGATTCAGCTGAATACAAAAAGGAAAACACAGGGGGTCTGTGTTAAGACCAAGAGCTGAATCAAAGTTTGACTAGTTTTTTAGTTGTGTCTGAAAATAAGAATAAGACTAATCTCTGGAAACACCAGTTTGGTGGCTCAAGTTCAGACCTTTTGGAGTCTACAGAAACAGCACATTACTCTCTGTGTTCAGAAAATAATTCTATATATAACTTTCTGTGAATATCCACTACAATTGAGTCATTACCTGGTCTGAAAGGGCCAGTTGGACTTTCTGAGCTCAATAAAAGATATATTAAACAAAATATCAATTGTAATCTGAATATGTTGGGGAAAATTGGACTGTCAATCTTTTTTCTGTGTTTTGTTCTTGTTTGATTAGGTGATAAAGGTCTGAACTCAGCAGGTGCAGGAATGTTTCACTTGCATTGATAGCATTATGTTTTACATGAAAGAGGTTGCTATCTTCTCTAGGGACTGGTTTTCATGAGATGCTGTGTTTGTGATGCAACAGATGTGTGTTAGACCTTAAGACTCCTAGTGCTCTATCTGTGGCTCTGGAAGAAGCACGTTAGGAAACAAGGACTGGAAAAAACTTCATGGATCAATAAGTTACATTGCCATTGCTGTCGCATAAACTTCAGATCAAACTTTATAACAGTTAGGATTTTTGTCTTGACTGCTTTGCTTGGAAAACTATTCAGGAATGTCATTGTCCTGATGGCTAGAAACCTCCTTCTAATTTCCAATCTCAGAATTCAGTTTGTATGTGTTTTTTCATCTACCTACTTTAACCTTTAGCTTAAACTAGTCTTTTAAATCTCTGGTATTTACCCTGAAGTATATTTATAGAGAACAGTCATATCCTCTGATAAGCTTTTCTAACTTTCTTTTCATATAATAGTCTCTTTGTTACTTTGACAGTAACTTTTTTTCCTGTGCATGTTTCAGTCTCACTTAACTTTTAGAAGTATGAATAACCAGAGCTGTACTGAGCATTCCAGATATTTTGACAAAGATTAATGTTTTCCGGTCTCTCCTGGAAATGCCTGGCTTGATTCTCTCAAGCTTCTCATTTACTTTTTTTGCACTTGCATCACATTGGTGGTTCATCCTGTGACTGATGACTAATATGCCCGGGTTTCTTTTCTCTCTGACATCTGCAATTGATGAGTTTATAGCTTCTAGCAGAATTTCCTGTTATTAGTCCTCCAGTGAGCCGAAAGGTATTGAGAACTGAATGTGTGAGAGTTGGCTCTGTCATATTAGTGACCTAGATAATGATCCTAATTTTGGTTGTAGGAACTTTGTAGAACTTCTCAGTTATTTTGTTTGTAAATCTGGGAGAAAGAGAGGGATTATAGCTGTCTGCTTTCTCAGCTAAGGATGAAGTTAGTAAATTGCATTGTAATGGAGTAAACCAAGAACTCGGGACCTCCAGAGCTGCAGCATAGTTAAAGACAATTACTGAAAGAAGTGTTACACTCCTATATGCATGACAATTTGTACTAGGCGCATGGCTCTTAAGAAACTTAGAAGTGCTAGAAAGAAGGAATTGAAAGCGTAAGAGGTCTGCCACAGAGGTGGCCACTTTGACTAGCTTTTACAAACAAGTCTCTGAGCATCTTCTAAGCTTCAGGGAAATGTTATAGTTTTAATTGCCACAGTTTATGAAGGTTTGTGATTGCGGACAAAATATTTTTCATTTTGTGTCTATCTTCCAAGGAAACATATGACGATAAATACAGACATTAGCCTCTGGGTACAGCCCTCAGTTTGTTACAGTACCCTTTGAACTTGAGTAGAATGGGAGAAAAGCTGAACTGATGAATATTAACGGGTTTGGCCTATGCTCCTCTTGAATACTGGGAGACAGAGCCAATGAAGTAGAAAAAAAGAGGCAGCTAGGGGGCAGGAAAAATAATAAAGGCAAAGAAAAAGTGAGATCTATGAAAATGTCCTTCTATATTGAAGTTAGGCTTTCAAGGTTGTATCAGCAGGCACTTAGGATACCAACATCACCTTCAGCTGGGGCATCAGTGCAAATTCAGTCATGTTTCTACAGGCTTCACCTAAGGCCTTTGTGAACTTTTCATTAGCTGAGAATTCTCTGTGCTATGCTGCACTAATGACTGTATCTACCCTATAACTTACGAACACAAGGGAAAACAATGATTGAACACTATTCGTTTAACTTATTATTGGTAGCTACCTTAATTCCCCAGAACATTATATTCTGCTACTTGGCAGGCATTTATACAGTGCCGTATATTTAAAAGGCGTTCAGGTTATAATTTCAACAAAAAAGTGCACAGCTGGGGGGGTAGGGGGATGGGAAATGATTGGCAACCAGAATAAGATTCAAATGTTCAGTAGTTTGTATGTTTTTTATTAAAATAGTCAAGGTCAGAATAATTTTGTTTTTTCAGAGAGTAACAGTATCTGAGGACTCTTAAGTTCTGTAGGGAAGAAGTAGAAGATGAAGGGAAAGTAATTTCAAACATTGAACCTGGCAACACTGTTGCAAATGATATTGTAATGTATGATGTAAATGACAGGAAGTGGAAACATTTTGAAGGGTTATTGATTTTAATTCTCAATCTCATCACTTTGTTAAAACTAAGACACAAAGGACTTTCTTGAACAGGGTGTATGTACTTTTCCTGCAAATCTGGAATGTTATATGTAGCTTTCCAATGATGAAACTAGAGAACTGTCCATTTATTGACAGCTCCTCTCTATACAGAAATAAACAAACAGTCTACTGATTTTCTCTTAAGAATATGAAGAGTAGGCAAAAAGTTTTGTGACTAAGGAATTCTGACATTATAATATTAAAATGCCGTTAAAGTTTGACTGGGTAAATATCTCAAAAATCTTTACCTACCATAAAGTTGTGATTGTGCTCTTTGTCTTTGGTCTACTGTCACTTCTTCCTCATAGTGTCATTAATTACCTTCATAATTATTCCTTCCATTGTTTTTACAGCCAATTTAAAATTTCAGTTCATAAATTTGAGACACAGATGATTGCCTCTAATTTTGGTTCTGTGTTCTCAGAGGTTTTTCAGATGAACTCAGAGACATGCCTCACAAACATTACACAATTTTGGAATAAGAATCACTTTACACAATCTCATTTTTTTCCTCTACTTTTTTTTTTTTTCCTTTCACTATTTGTAAACTCACTGATACCTAGAAAATGGAAGGAACCTGTAAAATAAAAGCAACGAGCAGTGCACCTGCATATAGAACTCCAGGACAGTTATTTCTGTTAGACAGAAAATATCTACTGGGAATCAAAGCACTCTGTGTTAATAGACTTTGTGTCATTCACCAGCATTGCACATCAGACAAGAGCTCTAGAGTCTGAGTTTCCATGTGAAAGACTGTATTAGATATAAACTTCAAAAATTTACTAGGGGAACTGGTGCAAAGAGTACATGGAGGCAGATTTCTCTTGCGCATCACTATTTCCTTCTATCCAGTTGGGTCCCCCCAGGATCCATCTATGGTGTAGTAAAAACGATGGGGCAGACTGAACGCCCAGTATGAAATAAATCTTGATCTATTGTTCCCCATTAAAATGCTGAAATGTTATTGGAGCCAAAGAGACTGTTAAGATACAGAAGGTAAAGCAAGATGAACAAAGTATTTATATCAAAGTGAATGTAAATAAAAATCCCAAATACTTAAAGGCTGATTACTAGGTAGTTCCTTTAAATAAAAAAGGAATAAACTGGAGAAAAGAATGACACTTTAAAGAAATGATTGAGAGGATAGAAGAGGCAGACACTTACTTTAGATGACTGCAACAGGAAAACAAAGTGAGAGAAGTTAATGGAATAAAAGTATTTCATTAATTTGTGGAATATACAATTCCAGGCAGTCAGTGAAAAGAGATCAGGACATGTAAGCCATGTATTACATCCAATTTCTGACATGGAACCTGGAAGGAGTTCCACAATTCCTTCCTTACAACTTTCCTAAACCAGCCATTTATTTCAGTAAAAATACTTTTAGAAGTGTGTCACATAATAGAAATTTTTATTTTAAATATAGGAATGCTTTAGAAACTATTAATAACAGGCAAACTTGCAGTTTGATTCCTTTCAATGAGATTAAATGTGAATTGTGTAAAATAAAATTTTAAAAGGCAGGGAAATGAATCAATCCCTACATTTTAATAGTCTTTAGAGAGGATATTCTTTAGTGTATTTTTAAGAGAATAGTATGAAATCTTATGTGCTACTTGGGAGATTGCAGACAGCAGCAGAAAGATCTGGATCAGAGAGAGTTATAACAGGTGATTTTGGAGGGATGAAAGTTTACTTATTAAGTGCTGATAGCAGATACTCAGAGTGATAGATAAGGAGATGGGAACAAAGTATTTCTGGAGTATATTAATTGTCCTCTCATCATAATGAAATTTTGAGGCTTAGAAATATCAGTCATCTTGAGCTTCAGGTTATGGTTCTTGTCTGACTTTAAGCAAAGGTTCTGAAACTTGTCCTAAATCAAGCTGAGTAGATCTCCCTTTTAGACTTGAATCTCTTCTATTCTGAGTTAGTGTCCTGATACACAAGTTATACAGGCAACTGATACTGCACTTTAACCAGAAAAAATCAAGGATAAAAACTTTGCTAAGGCCCGCATAACTCTCTGAATTGTTTTTTAAGTGAAATGAACTTGTTCTTGTCCTAGTGCAGTCTTCAGTGTCACTACATCTGTCTGCACCCTGGCAAACTTTGAAGTGGCACAGTACCTTCTATTGGGAAGGAGGCTGCTTTGCTTACGACTTTTTAGATACATTCTGGAAACATTTTGCCTTGTTTCTGCAGTGTAACCATCCCTCAAGCAAATGAAGTTGCTGTTAAAAATACAAAGTTTGAGAATAATCTTTCTGTCAAGTAGTTTACTTGGCTCAAGGTTAGCACAATTAAATGCTGGTTGCAACAAAACACATCAACAAAAGATTTCTCCTGCTCTCTTTTATTAGCCTTCAGCATTTTACATTTAAAACAACAACTCAAATTAGTATAAGCTGAACCACTGAACTCTTTATATTTTATATGGTTACTCTGATATTTAACAACAGAGTTGGGAGTGTGGGTTTGGGAACACTCAAACAACAGAACTGTTTATACCTTGGAGAAGTTCTTGGCAATATCAGTGGGTTTTTTTCTTCTCTGCGTGAAAGATGGTGAATATCTAACAGAAGTAGTCAGGGAAGTCCAATTTTTTCAGTTCTGTGGGACAGATGCTAGTTTTGGACGACCTCCAATGGACCACTCTCTGGAGACACATAAGTAATTCTTGAAACTGACAATTACAGCAGTAAGCCACAATATATCAATTAATTCTTGAAATATTGCTCAAGAAAATCCTTCATACAAAATGTTCTTTTGGTTATTAACTTGAAAGGATAATTTTTCTGTGTTTAATTAAGCCAAATACATGTATTACTTAGGAATAGTGCAAAATACTAATTTATTTTCTTTTCTAACTTTAATTATAGTATGTGCAGAAGCTTATAATAAAAATATTTGCCTGATAAATGCTTTGTTTTCACTTTCTCTGCTCTCAGTTCATAGGAACATAGAAAAACAGTAGACACTTCAAGTGATCTGGGTCAGATTCTCATCTTCAGCACAATCTCATAGCCCCAGTGAAATAGACAGACTTATGCGAGTTTTCTCTGAGAATCTTGTATTAAAAAGTATCCTCAAAAGCAGATTTTTTTCCTTTAAAAGAAAAAATGATAGTGAAATATATAGTTCTTTTCTTCTGAATTTTCCTTCATGCAGGATTTTAGGCTTTTTTGAGTTTCTTCCTTTGGAACAAAGACATATTGTAAAATCCTTTGTGAAACTGAACAACTTTTGGGTTCAGAGTTTTGATTCTTCTCACTTATGCATTAGAGTAAGTCTAGTAAATTTAACTTTTACTCTTGTTTTGGACTAAAACCAAGCTCCAGCTTTTAGTGAGGAACACATTGTCAGGCCTGCATTATGAAACAGAGGTGCTCCATGATGTTGCTTGCTATTTTTGATGTGCCACTGTTCTGGTCTCCTATTTGGCCCTTATCTCCCTCTCAATTCTTGTAGCTCTGCTGGGCACTCTGGGGGGAAACAACAGCTCATGGAGTCTTGGCTTCCTCTTGATATGGGACTAGAACTGCAAGGTGCAGTCTAGGCGCTGCTGTCATTGCGTATGGGCTTACCAGATAAGAAGTTGCAGCAGCCTAAATACGAAGTTAAAGTCATTAGTAAAATTAGTCTGATTAGGCCAGGCAAACAGCAGGTGATTTTATCTCCCCACAATGTTCAGGAAGAACCGAGTCAAATCTCCAGGGCCTAATTCTCATTTGCACAAAGGCCATACTGCACATTAGACACACTAGTTTTATCTGCCTAATTTTAAAAAAACGACTTGATTTTTTCAGGTATGTTTAAGATACTTTACAGGTTTTTTTGTACATTCTGAGACATCCTCTCTGATTCTTTTACCTTCATTTTTCTTTGGCTCTCTTCTCTCAGCAAGTCTTCCTCAAAACTGCCATGTGTCTGGGGTCACATAGGGGAGCTGGTATAGTCCAGTCAGTCTGCTCTCTCCTTTGCAAGAACTTTCCTTCTTAAAATATGAATGCAGAGGACCTGTTACACAAAAACAGTTCTCAAAGATTATTTTTCTTTAGTGTTTTAAGGATCATGCCATTTTCTATTGCTTTTCTTACTTCAATACTTTGCTGAACTGTTTGCTCATCTTACTGATAGCTTCAGTGTTAACACATTGTCAAACTTATTCTGACAATTTAAGGTTTTCCTTTAGGTTTCTCTGGGTGCTATCTAATAGATTTCTTTTTTGTTTCTTCACTTGTGTTGCTTTTCCTTTATTAATGGATTTTTTGCAATATTTTGGGGAAGTTCATGTTTTCTGCTGCTTGTGTTGCTTTTCCTTTATTAATGGATTTTTTTGCAATATTTTGGGGAAGTTCATGATTTCTGCTGCTTCTTTCTTTTCCACATACTTTCGTATATCTTTCTTTATTTTGGTTTCTCTGACTAGAAGGCATCTCTATATTTGTTAAGGTATTTGTTCATTCTGTCGCTAAGACTGGACTTTGACATTTTAATGTTACTTTCTTGTAGTGGATCTCTGTCTAGTAGCAGCTGAACAATCTTTTATATTTTCTTTTTAAATTGTTTATTTTTAATGTTGCACATACCAATTTTGCTGCTGTTTTTCTTGGTCTTATTGTATTTATTTTTTTTTTAAATGTGAGTGTTAACATTTGGTTGATTTGTTGATAATGTCTAACACCAGTTTCCCCATTCCTTGAAAAGCTGCTGCAAATATACTTCTACATATACAGTCGGTCTGGTTCTAGGGAACATCATCCAAAGAATTTTGATTTACTTTTGGGAATAGACCATGTTGGAAGTGTGCCACTATGCTTTGCCACACTCATGTCATGCTTACATGAGACAGATGAAAAATTATTATTTATAGGAAATCACGTAGTAGAAACAGTTCAGTGCCGCACAGCTACTATGAATGTTTTTGCTCTGTAAATCACCAACTGCAAATTACTCTAAATTACACTGAAATAATGAAAAAGTTAAAAATGTGGCATAGTTTATGTAAATCTTTCAAGTGCTTATAATGTATTAGACACTATAAGATTTCTGTTGTGATCTCTTCATTTCAGCTGTGAGTTTTACTTCAGTGTCAATGAAGAAGAAGAAATTTTATTGTATAAGAATGTAACACTAAATGCTGGTATGGAAACAGACTTTTTCACTTGTTGATTGCTTTGTAGAGAAGTGTAGGAGGTACAGAAAATAAGAAATAATTTGTGCTTACAGTTATATGTGCAACCTCTTAAAGAATGAACTACATGAATTATTATAGAATTATTTCTTACTGCTCATTGATCTTAGTAGTTAATTCCCTGGAGATGAGGTCTCATGGTTCTGGTTCCTGATAAATTATTTGGAATGATACCTTTCTGAGGTGTGGGCTGAGACTTTTGAGTTGAGAGAGGAACCTTAGGTCTGTCTGTACAATAGAATAATAGAATAATTTAGGTTGGAAAGGACATCTGGAGGTGTCTAGTCCAGCCCTTGCTCAAAGCAGGTCAGATTAGATCAGGTTCCTCAAGGCCTTGTTTAGTGGAGTTTTGTGTGCCTCCAAGGATGGAGTGTCTACAACCTGACTGGGCTCCTGTTCCAGTGTTTGAAGACTCTAATGGTTAACTTTTTTTTCCCTAGTCTGTAGTAAGAATTTTCCTTATATGTATTTATGTAGATATGCAATATCATATATATCTCTACAGATATCTGCAGTACTACAATGTGCATACATACACCTTCCAGGTACCACAGGCCTTTGTTATCAGAAGGTGGCTGAAACTCTCTGTAGATCCACTCATGTTTTTGGAGCAACCTGAGGAAGTTTGCTCCACAATAGACTGAACACAGAGTTAATGCTCCATGGCCTTTTTTCTTTCATGCCAATTCTGGTTGCTAACATAATTTTCTCTTCATCCACCTAAATTAACTCAAAATACCTACTTAAACTCTTTTATGCAATTAATTTGGCCTGAGGCAGGTTAGTATCACTGACTACCTTTGAGAAGAACTAACAAAGTTGCAGAAGGAACGTCCTTCTTGAACAACTGTAGCTGGTAGGAATATCAATTTCTACCCATTGCTTTGGTCTTAACCCTCTGAAGTTTGGCACCAGGCTCCTCAAGAAAAGTTAAAATATAGAGGCATCTGCAGTGCTGTTGGAAAAATGTCATAGCAGCTAGCACTGCACCAGAAACTGTTTGTATGATTAGAAGGTAGATTATTGTTTCATGACACATGTCAGTTTGGATAAAGTAAAAAAGAATATTCAGTTTTGGTTACACATGGACAGAGCTTTTTAAATCATGAGCTTTAAAACAACTGTCTGTTTTTCACTGAATTTAGAGAAAGTCTTTCCTTAGTTTCATGATATATGCACCTTGGTGAGAAAAGCCAAGGAAGCTTTTATCAGGAAACCCAAGTATTCTGTTCCTTTCCTGAGCTCTGTGAAGCCTGAATCTGAATAATTTTTCAAACATAGACACTTTCAGAAGGTCTTGCATATCTACAAGGAGTTGTCTTCATCTTCTACAAGTCCACCTCCCCATTTCACCACACCTATCTTATAAATCAAAACAAGCAGAGTCTACTGACCAGCACTTCTCTTTCTGTAAACCTTCAGTAATGTCTTCTGTCACATTTAAGCATTATTTGTGATTTAAAATATACACTTTGTACAGTATTTGTAGGATTTGGGGGCAATATTAGCATTAATGAACACTCCACTTTGTTAGTCACCAAAAGACCTTAGGCTTATGCGCTTTAATAATCTTTGCCCGGTGGATTTTGACAAACTATCCAACTGTAAAGCCTTTTTATTCACAAACTACCTATGTAATACATGATTTACAGGTCACCTTTTTTCTTGCTCTGTATTTTTCTGCTTGCTTCAACAATTCAGTATAATGAATTGACTCAACTATTCATGGAAAGGGACAGAGTATAAAATACTTAAAAACATAACTCCTGCTATCTCCAGATACCTCTCATTACATAGTGAATGGTTTCTATTGGAATATATTAATCAATATAGAATGTAAATCCAAATGGAGGTTACTCAAAATGTTATGCAAGTTTGCTGAAGTCTGTCTTATCCATGTGGTATTAAAAAAAAAACCACAAGAGGCTAGGATTCAGCTTCTTTCTGGCAACGACAGCTCTATTTTGAAGGGTGGGTACTTTTTTTCCATTTATAACTAAGGAGTTATGCATCTGTGGAGATCCAGTTGTTGAAAATCTGGCCCAATATTAAGTGAATGGAGAGTGACAATACAAGCTTTTTTATGACCAGTTATATGTGAACACGGGGTACTTAAAAATTTATGTAGTTAAAACTATGGTTTCAGATAATTATATTTTCCACTGCAAACCTGATATGGCAACTGTGGGAAATCGTGTAATGATTCCTAGACTGTGACATCTAAGTGAGAGAGAAATGTCTGGGAATCTGCATTAAAATAATCTGACATGGAAATGAGTACTTCATCACTTATGTAACTTAGTATAAGTCTAACGGAATTTTTGGAGTTACTGGTAAGATGATTTCATTATCCCAGTGTTCATGAATCTCATTAGCTTTGTTCATTC